>NC_059357.1:1253580-1348580 GCF_019703515.2 Myxocyprinus asiaticus | reverse complement strand
AGAACCTCCCGAGACCCACGCGTGACTGCTGTGTGCATTTTCCATTTCCCTTTTTGATTTGTAACAAGTAGCACCAAATAAACATGCAAAAAAAATAACAACATTCTAGAGCAAATAGATTTCCTAAAAATTGATGTCCACATATGTAGACAGAGAGACTATGTTGTGAACTAAAATTACATTTAGTATGTGTTGAAAAAGTGTTCATTGTTTGTTCATGTTAACTACTGTAGGTTACTAATTTAAAAGAATGCAAACTTATTATAAAGTGATACTGAAATGTATCACTGTATGGGAAAAAAACATCTGAAATATGAAAACATTCATATGTTTGTAGCATGTTTTAAACCATGAGTGTTTTTTCAGGTGCTGCTGTCTGAATATAAACGCTCAGGAAATCTTTACGCCATCAAAGCACTGAAGAAAGGCGACATCATAGCGCGGGACGAGGTGGAGAGGTGTGGAATTTAAGTTCTACTCAGTGTCCTAACCAGACATGATGACATCCATGTTCAAACTACAGTCTAAACTCTCTGTCTCTCTCAGTTTGTTGTGTGAGAAGCGAATCTTCGAGACGGTGAACAGCTCTCGGCATCCATTCCTGGTGAATCTGTTTGCATGTTTTCAGACGCCAGAACACGTGTGTTTTGTGATGGAGTATACGTCGGGCGGTGACCTGATGATGCACATACATGCTGATGTGTTCTCAGAAACACGCTCTGTGTGAGTGTGCCATTATCTTTCTGTTTAACATGAATCATCAACACCATTAACACCAATTCACACCAGAGCAGTTCAACAAAGTGATCATAAATCATAAACGAAAACTGCAGAATTGTACTGTAATAGTCTTACATCTGTGTGCTGCAGGTTTTACGCTGCGTGTGTGGTTTTGGGGCTTCAGTTTCTTCATGATAATAAGATTGTGTACAGGTAAGTACACACAATACACACACACACACACACTACACAATAGGAATGGGAACTGTAAGGAATTTAAAGATTCGGATCTTGATTCCTCTTAAACAATTTCAGATCCTTAACGGTTTTATTAACGATTCTTTTAGTGCTTTTGAGGAAGAATATAATGAGGAATGCAGTTCTTATTGGATTTACTGCTCTCAGCACTCTGTTAGCAAAGTATGAGATCATTTCATATGTTAATAGAACAGATGCTTCCAAGGTATTTTATTCACTCATTTGTATAAAATACCATTAAAGGGATAGTTCAACAAAAATGAAATTTCTCTCATTATTGACTCCCCCTCATGCCATCCCAGATGTGTATGACTTTCTTTCTTCTGCAGAACACAATTGAAGATTTTTAGAAGAATATTTCAGCTCTGTAGGTCCATACAATGCAAGTGAATGGTGACCAGAACTTTGAAGCTCCAAAAAGCACATAAAGGCAGCATAAAAGTAATCCATATGTGGTTTAATCAATGTCATTATATGATCGGTGTGGGTGAGGAACAGATCAATATAAGTCATTTTTTTTGTTGCTGAAAGTGATCTGTTTCTCACCCACACCTATCATATCACTTCTGAAGGCATGGATTAAACCACTGGAATCAAATGGATTACTTATGCTTCCTTTATGTGCCTTTTTGGAGTGTCAAAATGTTGGTCACCATTCACTTGCATTGTATGGACCTACAGAGCTGAAATATTCTTCTGCAGAAGAAAGAAAGTCACACATCTGGGATGGCATGAGGGTGAGTAAATGATGAGAGAATTTTCATTTTTGGGTGAACTATCCCTTTAAGGTTAGGGAAAGGGTTATTTTTGGGGCTCCCTATATCTTTAATCGTGATTTGAAGCTCACACCCATTTTCGGAGAAATGCCTGCAGCTATACCCTTTTCAAGGGGGCAGCAGAGATGATCCACGTCCATAGATGGCAGTACAGCATCTAACACCACTGTCGTATCAGTACTTAAAGTACATGAAGAAGAGAAATGCTAATGCTAGCTAGAGAAATACTGAATGCCCCTTTAAACATATTGTTATATCAAAAACCATCCATTAATTACTGTAAATTAGTTCATTTCAAGTCAGACATGACAAAAATGAATGAATTGTGGTTCAGTAAGCTTTTGGATCACTAAAAAGTGCGGGCTGGAAAGCTTCATACGTTTAGGAGGTAGTGCTGAATGAGAACCGACTCATTCATTTAGGAATCGGACATACTGGTCATGCTGTATGTGTCGCGCTGCTGATTTATTGTAGCAGTGTCGCTGAATGGTAGCACAGGAAATGCTGTCAGTGTATTTTAGTACTGTGTTCTGTTCACATCGGTGGAAGAATGCATGTTCTAGAACCGTTTATTAAACCGAAACTCATTAAAATAATTCTTTTTTTCTTTTTTTTTCTTTTTTTATGTAACTGGTTCTCAGTTCCCAACTCTACTACACAAAACATACACTGGCACACCTGGTTAATTTCTGTGTGTGTGTGTGTGTGTGTGTGTGTGTGTGTGTGTGTGTGTGTGTGTGTGTCAGAGATCTGAAGCTGGATAACCTGCTGCTGGATAGAGAGGGTTATGTGAAGATCGCTGACTTTGGTCTCTGTAAGGAGGGTGAGTAACACACTGTACATACAGTAATGACATTAATGAGTGTCAGAACATGATGTTTGTGCTGGATCACATGGTTCTGGAAATGACACACACCGTGTTCGGAGTAGAATACTAGCGTACTGCATACTGCACATTGTATACTAACTACATTTTAAAATAATAGTATGTGAAACAGTATGCAGTACCAAACGTTTCAAACAGTGGTATACTACATTATAAACATCATTGTGTTAAACTTTGAATTAGCGAGTGGTGTCCAGTTATCATCTCATAAATATTTTTGAGGATTGTGCTATTCTTCTGTGTAGGAATGGGTTTTGGTGACAGAACAAGCACATTCTGTGGTACTCCAGAGTTTCTGGCTCCAGAAGTTCTGACAGACACGTCGTACACCAGAGCCGTGGACTGGTGGGGTCTCGGCGTGCTCATTTATGAGATGTTGGTTGGCGAGGTGTGTTATGAGATTGCTGTGAGATAAAGACACTGACACATACTGTATATGACCTCAAAGGGTCTTTAAATGTTCCTCTTGAACAGACTAAAATATGAATCATAGTAACTAACACTGTGTGTGTGTCTGTGTGTGTGTCTGTGTGTGTGTGTGTGTGTGTGTCTGTGTGTGTGTGTGTGTGTGTCTGTGTGTGTGTGTGTGTCTGTGTCTGTGTGTGTGTGTGTCTGTGTGTGTGTGTGTGTGTGTGTGTGTGTGTCTGTGTGTGTGTGTGTGTGTGTCTGTGTGTGTGTGTTTCTGTGTGTGTGTGTGTCTGTGTTTCTGTGTGTGTTTGTGTGTGTCTGTGTGTGTGTGCGTGTGTGTGTCTGTGTCTGTGTGTGTGTGTGTGTGTGTGTGTGTGTGTCTGTGTGTCTGTGTGTGTGTGTGTCTGTGTCTGTGTCTGTGTGTGTCTGTGTGTGTGTGTCTGTGTCTGTGTCTGTGTGTGTGTGTGTGTGTGTGTGTCTGTGTGTGTGTGTGTGTGTGTGTGTGTGTGTGTCTGTGTGTGTGTGTTTCTGTGTCTGTGTGTTTCTGTGTCTCTGTGTGTGTGTGTGTGTCTGTGTGTGTGTGTGTGTGTGTGTGTGTGTGTCTGTGTCTGTGTCTGTGTGTGTCTGTGTCTGTGTGTGTGTGTGTGTGTCTGTGTGTGTGTGTGTGTGTGTCTGTGTGTGTGTCTGTGTCTGTGTCTGTGTGTGTGTGTGTGTGTGTGTGTGTGTCTGTGTCTGTGTCTGTGTGTGTGTGTGTGTGTGTGTGTGTGTGTGTGTGTGTCTGTGTGTGTGTGTCTGTGTCTGTGTGTGTGTGTGTGTGTGTGTGTGTGTGTGTGTGTGTGTGTGTGTCTCTGTGTCTGTGTCTGTGTGTGTGTGTGTGTCTGTGTGTGTGTGTGTGTGTTTATGTGTGTGTGTGTGTGTGTGTGTGTCTGTGTGTGTGTGTGTCTGTGTGTGTGTGTTTCTGTGTGTGTGTGTGTGTGTGTGTGTGTGTGTGTGTGTGTGTGTGTTCAGTCACCGTTCCCAGGTGACGATGAGGAAGAGGTGTTTGACAGCATAGTCAATGATGAAGTCCGTTACCCAAGATTCCTCTCCACTGAGGCCATTGGCATCATGAGACGGGTGAGCCCCGCCTAAATACTCCCCACTGCTGCTCTCCGATTGGCTGGGTTAGTTGATTGACAGGTGTTTCTCTTGTTGTCTATTGGCAGTTGCTGAGGCGCAATCCTGAGAGGCGACTGGGCTCCAGTGAGAGAGACGCTGAGGAAATAAGGAAACAGCCTTTCTTTAGGGTAAGATTAACTTTAAATTATTTTTAATTAACTTTTAAATTCTGTGTTAAAATACTTTTATCCCAGCTTAATATGCAAAGACAACTATAAGTGAGCCATTCATAGGTTAATTTTCTCTAAAACTGTTTTGAGCGACCCTCTTAGACCCGCCCCAACAACATTACTCAACCAATGGCGTGAGATGGGGGCGGGGCTATCTCTTTGTTTGACGAATGGAAGACGGGGCATATTTAGAAAGCTGTTTTGAAAAAAAACAAAACAAAAACATTTATTTTTACAATTTAATTTAGTGGTGGTAGTGGCGCAGAAATTACGTACTTCAGCTTTAATTGATATAAAAATAAAAACTAACTAAACTGACGAATTTTTTTTAAACTAAACTCAAATAAATTTTTGCAAAAACTCAAATAAAAATGACCTCAAATTGATTTAGTTTTTTGGTAAACATTATATTCTGAAATTTAAAAACTTTACAAACCGCCTTCATTAAACATGAAAATGCTACTAGACTGAACAAAATTAAACATATTTAAATGATATCAGTTAATGCATTAAACTTTTGACAGCCAAAAATACAAAAAAAAAAAAAAAAAAAAACTAACTAAAGTCAAACTAAAAAAGGCTGAAAAAAAATGTATGTGCATCTGGTGCATTTTTGGGCTGTCGCCCATAATTTTTCACACTCAAATTTAAAAGCTCACCATTCTCACATACTGTGGAATAATTGCAAAATTTTTCAGAGTACCACCCAAATAAAAAAAAAGACTATAATTATTCATGAATAATATTGTATGCGTTTATAATCTTATGATAAACAGATTTTAGAATAAATACAACTTTTTTGTTGTTGTCCTAACTTTGTAAACATGTCATTCTTTTTTATTCCACTAGGTGGCAGTAAGCACTAGAAAAAATAATTGTATCTCTATCACATTCCATCACAATATACAGATCTGAAATGTAGGTGGCGCTCTAACACATTTTAGCCCTCGTCCATAGACATTCAGTCTAATTTTCAGTTCAAGCACCATCCTCATTATTTCATTGAATATCTCGGCCTCTGAGTGGACTAGAAGCTCAATCTAGGTGTCTTTAGAAAGCTGAGATTCTCCACTTTATCATCAATAGTCGGAAACATATTTTCTGATGATTTATTTAGCATGTTTTCCTTCTGGACGGCACATTTTGTTCTGGACATCTAAGATATCACATTGGATTATTCACACATGCAAGCTCACAGACAAGTAAACAATGGCTCATTTTCTAGAAAACTAAGGTAAAAGCAGATATAAAGTGTTTAGCTATTTGGGGCTTACAGTAGCAGTGATCGGAGCATAAATGAGACGTTTGTATTTGATGGCTTACAGAAATCATGCAACAAAATAAACGATACAGTCACATTCCTGAGAATGAGAGCTTTCATTTGATATATGACTTGTTCATTTATATGCTATATGAAGGACTTTTATATTCATATAAATATTTCTACCCCATTACCTCTAGAGGGTGCTAATTTTCAATGAGAATGTTTTGAGGCCTTATTTTGTTATTTTAAGTAACATAAATGCAGAAGTGATGATTATCTATGAAAAGTTCAGATTCTAAGCTTTCAGATGATACCTCATATGCCTGACTTATGTATATGGAGACTTAAACGTTTTAAATGTAATCATTTGTTCGTGATATAGCGCCCCCATTTGGTCCATAGAGTTTAAGGGGTTAAAACCATAGAGGGAACCCTAACCCTTAGGTTTCACTGAGTGAAAACTAACTAACAAAAAAACTACACTGAAGTGAACATTTTTAATTTAAACAGAAATAAAAACTAAATTAAAAATTAAAAACTATACTGTAATAACGCTGCCTGAAAGTTGTTGGTTTGATTCTTCATTTTCTATCACAGTGCAATGCTTTATCAGTGTTTTGACAGCCTGTGACACCAAAATCAAATAAAAAAGATAAATTCGCCACAATAATGTAAAATCTAGTTAAAACTGGGGGCATATAGGAAAAATGTATTTGTGTCGATAAGCAGTTTCATTAGATTTCATGTGGTGAGGACACGTTTGCAAACGAAATGCGTCAAAAAATGAAATTACTTATGAAAATGTTCGATGACAAAGGGTTTTTTAATTTTGTCAAAGATAACGATGACAAGACAAAAAAACGTGCATTATGATGATTATTTTTATTTAAACATAATGTTGATGAAAATATAAAGAGTAAAAAATTATACTAAAAAACAAATCGGTAAAGAAATGTTTCAGATAATCCACTGAATGCATAGTTGTTTGTTATTTTCCTCTTGAGCTGCGTGAACTGAAAAAGCTGAACATCGGTAAACTGAACTACTTCACTTTAGAGTAAAATTGACTTGAATGAATGGAATTGACATAACAAAATTCTTGCAAAATTTAGAGGACCTTTTTTTTTTCAAAAGACAACATTTATGACCAAAAGAAAAAACTGTGTAAAAATCAACATTAGGTGTTTGTTAATTCCATCTTTAGACTGGTTCCTCTTCTTCTCGTTGTCTCTGTAGAATATCGACTTTGAGGCTCTGTTACAGAGGAAAGTTTCTCCTCCATTCGTTCCTGATTTGACTGGAGAAGAAGACGTCAGTAACTTTGACGCCGAGTTCACGAATGAAGCACCAACTCTGACTCCTCCCCGTGAGCGCCGGAGCCTCTCTCGCAAAGACCAGGACTACTTCAGGGACTTCGACTACGTGTCTGACCTCTGCTAGGTTGCAGGGCACAAGGGCGCACTTTGAAGCTGCTAGATATGAGAGATGTGGACCATTGAAATGTCCTAGCATGGTTCACTCACGCTGGCCCCTGCATAGGGTGCTCAGGTGCCCTCCGAGTGGAGAGGGGCTGCTGACGGGCATCTGTTTGAAATTAATATCAGAATAAAAAGATCTACGCCACCTGACGGCCCATAAGTGTGACTGGAGCTTTGAGGTTAAAGATGGTAAATATTCATTGCTGTATCCAGTCCGAGTAAAGGGTGAATCCAGCATAAAGGATTCAAGAATCCAGAAAATGTGATGCTCTGTGGTGAATCTGAATGCTGACGGCCATAATGCTTTCATTTCCTAACGATGCAGGAATTTCAAATAGTCCAATCAGGCTCTTTCATGACGTTAGCTAGACTCTTTAGCTTTAGACGCTAATGATCATAGCTATGTTCAGAATGGAATTCTAGCATACTACAACACCAATTCCCAAAAAGTTGGGACAGTATGAAAAAATGCTGATAAAAACGAAAAGGAGTGATTTGTAAATTATATTCACCCTTTGCACGTTTGTTTTACAACGTGAATTTCAATGTATTTTGAAAATGTACAGTAATTTCAAATCAGATGATTGCAACACTCTCCCAAAATGTTGAGACGGGCAATTTAAGACTAATAACAATTTGACGAGTTGAAATAACAAGGCGATTTGTGTCATAGTATATAAGGAGCCTCCAAACACAGCCTAGCCCCTCAAGAGTAAGGATCATTCAAGACTTGCCAACAGATGCTTCAGCAAATAATCCAGCACTTTGCGAACAATGTTCCCCAAAGACAAATTGGAAGGATTTTGGGCATTTCACCCTCTACAGTGCACAATATAGTTACAAGATTCAAGGAATCTGGTCAAATCTTGGTGCATAAAGGGTAAGATGAAAACCACTTCTGAATGCATGTGATCTCTGATCCCTCAGACGTCACTGTCTATAATGGATATCATGAACATGGGTTTGGGATTACTTTAATAACTTTGTTAGTCAACACCACTCACCGCTGCATCCACAGATGCAAGTTAAGACTTTACTATGTAAAGGAGAAGCCATACATCAACACTGTCCAGAAGCGCTACCCACTTCTCTGGGCTCGGTCTCATCTGAGATAGAAAGTAGAATCGTGGAACTGTGTTTTTTGGTCTGAAGAGTCCACATTTCCAAAATCTTTAAAAAACACAGCCGTCGTGTTCTCGGGCCAAAGAGGAAAAGGACCATCCAAGCTGTTATCAGCATCATGTCCAAAAGCCAGTCTCTGTATGGGCCAGGGGTGTGTCAGTGCCCCTGGCATGGGTAACTCGCACATCTGTGAGAACACCATGAATGCAGACAGATATGTACAAATTTTGGAGCAGCATATACTGCCATCCAGCACCGTCATTTCCAGGGATGTCCCTGCATTTTCCAGCAGGACAACTTCAAACCACATACTGCCCGGATAGCAAGTGCATAGCTGTGTAAGTAGAGAGTGCAGGTGCTAGATTGGCATGCCTGCAGTCCAGACCATCTCCAGTAGAGAATGTGTGGTGCATTATGAAGCACCATATGGCAATGAAGACCCCGTACAATTGTGCAGCTAAAGACCTGCATAATGGATGAATAGAGGAAAATTCCACTTTCTAAACTGAACAAACTTGTGTCTTCAGTGCCTAAATGCTTAATAAGTGTTATTAGAAGAAATGGTGATGTTTCACAGGGGTAAACTATCGACTGTCCCAACTTTTTTGGAGTGTGTTGCAATTATCTGATTTGAAATTAATGTACATTTTCAAAAAACAATGAAATTCACAAGGAAAGACTTGTTATAATGTGTAGTTATACTGCTTTAAATATAGGAAAGGGTGAATATAATTTACAAATCTCTCCTTTTTGTTTTTATTAGCATTTATCATACTGTCCCAACTTTTTCGGAATTGGGGTTGTAATAGACGCTCAGGTATACTTCGTTTTTTTGCGTGCCGTTACGTCTTGCCCACGGTCGAGCGCTTAGCGTTTACAAATTATACTCTTTGATTGCGAGTCCATATGGATGCAGATGACGTGCACAGACTACCACGCACCGCTACGTCTTGCACACAGTGCATGTGGTTTTGGCACAAATTTAGCTCCATACGTTTGACACAAATTTCATCATTAGCACAGTATGCGCAGACAAACCGCGCATTTAGGAAAACTAGACTGTGCCCAGACAGTCCATTTGCTGATAACCAAATTTATGTCACACTTATGGAGCCAAATTTGTGCTAAAACTAAACTAAGAAATAGAACGTTTTACAAACACAATCTGCTTTGCAAAGGAAAACTCGACTCTCAAACAAACAGAAAGTGATTTGCAAATACAAAGGGCCATTTGAGAGAAATTGAAGGATAGTTATTGTGTTCCACTGGCTTAACACACAAATGTGCTATTATTATTATAAGGGCTTTTCTAAGGACGCGTCAATGTACACTTGCGTCAGACACTCATAAACAGTGTTTTTAGGTCGCTGTGTCAAGTTAAACGTTGTTTAAAACTTAGAAAAACATGTCTAGAAACCCCTGCAGTTAGAATTGCGCTCCGTCCAGCTGTGTTTGAACACAACAACACGTTCGTCCTCATGTCGCTTGTGGTTTGTTTTCTGTAGAGCTGAGCATTGCCTATACAGCTGGAGTTTTATGGAGCCAGATTTCTGCCAAAAGTAAACAAGCACAATCCGCTTCGGAAAGGAAAACTCGACTTTCAAACAAACAGAAAGCAATTTGAAAATACAAAGGACCATTTGAGATGAAATGAAAGGTAGTTGTCATGTACCACTAGCTTAAAAATGTTTTTTTTTTTTTATATATAAACCACAAATATTCCACAAATAAATACAATCTATTTTACAAATTCTTCAGGATTGTTGAACAAATACAAAATCCAATGTGAACAAATACATACCACTTGTGAGCGTCGTCCTCTTTTAAAACAGTAGATGGTGCAGTGCTGTCTCAGACTTAATGTTTTCTAGTAAAAATGTCATTCTTTCTGGTAATATAAAAATAGGTCATGAATGATGACATTGTATATCTGAGTTTTCTTTTGCAAAGTGGATTGTTTTTGTTTGCAAAATGCAAAATGCTCTATTTATTTGTTTAGTTTTTGCACAAATCTGGCGCGCAGTAAACTGAAGTATACTTTGGCCTTTACTGCGCAGTATACACTGAATACTGATAAACATACAATGATAAACTACATTGTTGTCACATGACCTTATCACATTGTGCGTTTTATTCACCGAATGGCATCCATTTATCATGTCAGAAAGAAACATTGTTAATTTGCATTTTTTTTTTAATCCAATTTTGCGTAAAAGTCTTAACTTTTGACTTCCAGTTCATTGATTGAAAATGGAAGGTCATGCTCTATGCTCTGGTTGTTGACAAATGTAGAAAAGTTGCATACTGTGCACAGTATACATACTGCAGAAATGGGAAAAATAGGATGCTAGTATACTCTTCTGAACATAGTCACTGACTGGAATTTTGTTAACGGGAATCTGTTGACTATCAAGGTCCAGTTTCATGGTACTGATGTTCCCAGTAAAATTCTCCTTTTGTCTCTCAGTCTCTGTCTTTTGAGTTTTTGTTTTAACTTATGCATCTGCATGCTACACAAGATCCAGAGACTATAAAGTGCTGTAATACACACATTCAATCACACAAGAGTGCCAGAGAGATTAAAAACCAGGAGTAAACTGTGAAAAGGCTGTTTTAATTTTGGTGCATGTGTGTTTGTGTTGGGATCGGCCTTTTATGTTTGTATCTGTGCATCTCTGTTTTGAGCATGTTCTTTAATGAAATGTCAGTCTACATCTTTCTCCACTTTGAGGCATTATCAACATTTAGATTTGTATTTGTCAGATATTATTTTGTGTTGTTTCTTCTTCATTGACTAAACTTGACCGAACAAATGTCCTGCTCGAAAATTACTGTATTAAATGACCGAAAATCTTTGGGCTTCAAGATTAATGTTCTTTTGTACTTTGTACACACATTTAAACTAGGACCCACAACTTACACTGGTATTCGCTAACACATGCACATGCAGAAACACACTTACACTGACATACACAAACAGTTACACACCTACAATACCAGTCAGATCATTTGGACACACATTACACTGGATTTAAGTTTCTCGTGGTCTTAAAAACCTTTTGATCTAAATGCTTAAATGCTTGAAATCAGTTTTAAATTGTGTCTACACATGGATATCTTAGCAAAACTAAACTGAAGGAAAAGCAGTGGTCAAGCGTTCAGCATACATGTAAACTCCTTCAATACTGTTTAAAAAGCATCTCGGAATTCACCTCATTTCGTTGTACGGAGCCCTTTAGAGGACAGGGCAGGAAATGTTTTTCTGAAATAGCTTTACATGCCCTCACAATAAGTTTTGTGTTCCCTCGCAATAGTTTGCATTCCCTGCAAAAAATTTTGAGTTCCCTTGCTATAGTTTTGCGTTTCCTCACAATAAGTTTTGCGTTCCCTCATAATAGTTTTGCGTTCCCTTGTAATAGTTTTGCATTCCCTCGTAATAGTTTTGCGTTTCCTCACAATACGTTTTGCGTTCCCTCGTAATAGTTTTGCATTCCCTTGTAATAGTTTTGCGTTTCCTCACAATACGTTTTGCGTTCCCTCGTAATAGTTTTGCGTTCCCTTGTAATAGTTTTGCGTTCCCTCGTAATAGTTTTGCGTTCCCTCGTAATAGTTTTGCGTTCCCTCACAATAGTATTGCGTTCCCTCGCAATAGTTTTGCATTCCCTCGTAATAGTTTTGAGTTCCCTCGCAATAGTTTTGCGTTCCCTCGTAATAGTTTTGAGTTCCCTCGCAATAGTTTTGCGTTCCCTTGTAATAGTTTTGCGTTCCCTCGTAATAGTTTTGCGTTCCCTTGTAATAGTTTTGCATTCCCTCGTAATAGTCTTGAGTTCCCTCGCAATAAGTTTTGCGTTCTCTCGTAATAGTTTTGCGTTCCCTTGTAATAGTTTTGCGTTCCCTTGTAATAGTTTTGCGTTTCCTCACAATAAGTTTTGCGTTCCCTCATAATAGTTTTGCGTTCCCTTGTAATAGTTTTACGTTCCCTCGTAATAGTTTTGCGTTCCCTCGTAATAGTTTTGCATTCCCTTGTAATAGTTTTGCGTTTCCTCACAATACGTTTTGCGTTCCCTCGTAATAGTTTTGCGTTCCCTTGTAATAGTTTTGCGTTCCCTCATAATAGTTTTGCGTTCCCTCACAATAGTATTGCGTTCCCTCACAATAGTATTGCGTTCCCTCGTAATAGTTTTGCATTCCCTCATAATAGTTTTGAGTTCCCTCGTAATAGTTTTGCGTTCCCACACAATAGTATTGCGTTTTCTCACAATTAGTTTTGCATTCCCTCGTAATAGTTTTGAGTTCCCTCGCAATAGTTTTGCGTTCCCTCGTAATAGTTTTGAGTTCCCTCGCAATAGTTTTGCGTTCCCTTGTAATAGTTTTGAGTTCCCTCGTAATAGTTTTGCGTTCCCTCGTAATAGTTTTGAGTTCCCTCGCAATAGTTTTGCGTTCCCTCGTAATAGTTTTGAGTTCCCTCGCAATAGTTTTGCGTTCCCTTGTAATAGTTTTGAGTTCCCTCGTAATAGTTTTGCGTTCCCTCGTAATAGTTTTGAGTTCCCTCGCAATAGTTTTGCGTTCCCTCGTAATAGTTTTGAGTTCCCTCGCAATAGTTTTGCGTTCCCTTGTAATAGTTTTGCGTTCCCTTGTAATAGTTTTGCGTTCCCTCGTAATAGTTTTGAGTTCCCTCGTAATAGTTTTGAGTTCCCTCGTAATAGTTTTGAGTTCCCTCGCAATAGTTTTGCGTTCCCTCGTAATAGTTTTGAGTTCCCTCGCAATAGTTTTGCGTTCCCTTGTAATAGTTTTGCGTTCCCTCGTAATAGTTTTGAGTTCCCTCGCAATAGTTTTGCGTTCCCTCGTAATAGTTTTGAGTTCCCTCGCAATAGTTTTGCGTTCCCTTGTAATAGTTTTGCGTTCCCTCATAAGTTTTGCATTCCCTTGTAATAGTATTGCGTTCCCTCGCAATAGTTTTGCGTTCCCTCACAACAGTATTGCGTTCCCTCGCAATAAGTTTTGCGTTCCCTCGCAAAACTTAACTTACTTTTCATAGTTAGGCGACTACAATATTATTATAGTAAAACCATGGTTTCCGTCAATAATAAATAAATAAATAAAAATAATAATTTTATTACCATAGTTTGCATTTTCCTGTATTATCACTATGGTTTCATTATGAATATCATGATTAAAATATGGGTACTGTAGTAAAACCATGGTAAATGTATTGCGAGGGAACGCAAAACTAATTGCGACAGAACGCAAAACTATTGAGAGGGAACACCAAACTTATTGTGAGGGCACGCAAAACTATTTTAGAAAAAAAATTCCCGCTCTGTCCTCTAAGGGGCTCCATATTGTTGCTTGAGAGAATTATTATTATTATTTTTATTTAATTTTTTTCTGTGATCCACATAATTCCATTTGTGTTATTTCAAAGTTTCGATCACTTTATGCTCCTAACATTTAGAAAATAGTAATAAAGAGTGAGTTGGTGTGTCCAAACTTTTGACTTGTAGTGTAAATACATTCACATTTACTCTAAATTTACTTTCACAATAGCACTTTTGGAGCGCACCTGGGTTCAAATGACATCAAAGTTTGGTTCCTTTGGATGATGTGAACACTGTTTTCCGAACCCGGATGCGCACACGGGAACCGTACCCGAGACTGCTTCAAAAGGTGGTCTGGGGTACGGTTCATGTGAACTCTGGTACAGTTCGGTGCTGATATGAAGGCAACTGTACAAAATTGCCGTAGTGAACCACTTGTGATGTATAATTTGCATCTTTGCAGACTCCAGATCACAATTATTATGCTTTAATGTATTTCTCATACCTGCTTGTCTCCTAATAATTCCCCTTCAGACAGCAGCTCACATTCTTCACATCTCTCGGGCTTGCGGCGAACAAATGCTAATATTCATTACATCATTGCACATTCAATGCATCCGCAGGAGACAAACACAAGTGTTGTTCTGTGCATGGCAAGTTTTGGTGGCAAATACAAAGAGACGAAAACTTTAATAACACAGCAAAGCTGATGTCTTCTTGAGTTGTTACCTAGTTACAGTGGTAAACAGCTGCTGTTTTTATGCATGTTGATGACGCAATCGGACTGCGGTTCGGACCCAAATAATATGGTGTGAACAGATATGAACCAGTGGAGCAGGGTAGAGGGGAGGAAACAAATTTGGGTTCTGTCCAAGCAATCGAACCAAGTGTGAAAGCACACTAGCTGTCCTTATAGGTGGTTTCTTATCAACGCTTGTGAAGGTTGTACCTGCCACATCAACAGCTCAAAATAAAAAAGTGCAAACAGGAACACTTGAGCACTAATGCACACCCCAAAACACTCCAAATGAGCCATATTCTGAACACTCAAAACTGGGCAGTGTTGCCTGTGTGGAACAGCAGAAATCTCATTGTCCAGCTGCTTTAATTACCTCTATTACAAGCAGAGTGTGGCACTGAAACCCTTCTGGGCTGTGGTGAGATAAAACATGATGACAATATGATAATGCTAAACATGCCTCTTTAATATAACGCCCCCACGATGAAGCCCTGCAGTAGTCAGCTTGACTCATCTCCTTCACGTTACCATCTTCACCAAGCGTTAAGCTCTCCAGGTAAAAGGAGGAATACAGCAGAGAGCAGGAGATGAAGGATGGTTTGAGGCACTTTGAGATAATGTCTCATTATTGCCCAAAGAAGAGAAAGCAGAAGTATCCATGGAGACCGAGAGAGGGAGGTGTAAAACAGGAGGTCATGATGGCCTCAGAACAAGCTGCACTACTTCATCTCCTTCTCTCTTGATGGACTTACTAAGCCCCATTGTTTAACTGTTTGATACTGTGCCTGTGTTCTGTGTTTACATAATTTGGCCTTCTCCAAAGAAGTCATACTGCGCTTAACTCTAGTAACATGAAAAGTAGTTGTAGGCATTTTCATCAGAAGTGACCTACAATGCACTAGATTCAGGGTCAATTCCTCAGGATTGCCCTGGGGTTGAGGGAAAACAGGGTCCAAAGTGTCTCGCTGTGAATTCTACGACACTAGTTTGAAAGTTCTGCTGCTGAAATCGGTCTGTGGTTACTGAAATTCAAATCACTGCCCCCAGTGGCCAAAGCAGTGTTGTTGAACATATGGACACATGTTAGCTCCAGTTTCTGGAGAAGGATATACAGTAGCTGCAGGCATAGTCCCAGAAAAGAGTGAGAGCTCCAAACCTCCAGCAAAGGTAAAGGAAGCCTCTAACCTAACCCTTTCCCTAACCCTAACCATGTGAGGAAGTGACGCCCCCTTTTGGAGTTGGTGCATCCTCCTTTTGGAGTAAGCACGCCCCCTTCTGGAGTAAGTCCGCCCTCTTTTGGAGATCCCACCCTCATTTGGAGATCTCCGGTCTGCAGCAACACCTACTAGAGTTTCTGGGTGAAATGTCCTCAGATTGGCACCAAAAGTGACTTGTATTTTTAGTTGTAAATGACATAATACAGTCAACAAGTATGCATATTTAATTATCCCTACCCACTAAACCGTCAGTAGAGTAAAAATTTAATTTTAAAGTGAAAATGAGAATCACACTTATCATTGATTATGTGAATGCAAATACTTTCTTGTTTTTATGGGACCGTGGGCTGCTCGAGAAATGTGAAATCAGTTGGCAAGCTTAATGTCAGGGTATTGGAACGTTCAGTAGCAATGTGACGAGTTCTCGTGTGATCATGTTGTTTCAACTGAATGTGCATCATATCCCATGGAGTGGTGGTGGCATAGTGGGCTAAAGCACAGAACTGCTATGTAGAAGGTTTCTGGTTCAATCTCACCACTGATTCTTTGAGCAAGGCACTTAACTCCAGGTTGCTCCAGGGGCATTGTCCCTGTAATAAGTGCACTGTAAGTTACTTTGGATAAAAGTGTCTGCCAAATGCATAAATGTAAATGTTTAAAATCTAGACAGCTCCATTGATTATAATGGGAGAAATCTAGTTTGTACCATCTAGATTTGTTTCCTGTTTCCAGTTGTGGTTGTAGTTTTTTTTTTAACTATTGGTGAGGATATTATCCCATCCACTGACCTCTGATATAATTGGCATCTACTTTAAGACCAGCAGGTTTAAGGGGCCACTGCAGAGCAGAATTTTGCCTTTTCTTTATTGGACATGATGAGTAGTGGTAGTTAAAGCCAGGTGTATACAGCCTCAACAGTGACAGGCAGGGGCGGTTCTAGGGTCAGTGGATATAGCCCAGACCACTGTAGATATGTCTGGGGTCATTCTTTGATAGGATATTGGAAAATAATACTCTTTACAGAGTTTGCTTTATCTCACCAAGATGGGCTATTTTTTTCTCCCCTTTTTCTCCCCAATTTGGAATGCCCAATTCCCAGTGCACTTTAAGTCCTCGTGGTGGCGTAGTGACTCACCTCAAACCGGGTGGCGGAGGATGAATCTCAGTTGTCTCTGCGTCTGAGACTATCAACCCACGCATCTTATTATGTGGCTTGTTGAGCACATTACCACGGAGACATAGCGCGTGTGGAGGCTGCACGCCATCCACTGCGGCATCCATGCACAACTCACCACTCGCCCCACCGAGAACGAATCACATTATAGCGACTACGAGGAGGTTACCCCATGTGACTCTACCCTCCCTAGAAACCGGGCCAATTTGGTTGCTTAGGAGACCTGGCTAGAGTCACTCAGCACGCCCTGGGATTCAAACTCGCGAACTCCAGGGGTGATAGTCAGCATCTTTACTCGCTGATAACTGTTGACTCACAGGGCCTCAATCATGAGTCAGGAATGCTGAAAAGCAGTAAGTTGGTATTTGCTTTTACCGTTACTGTAGTAGAAAGACCGATATCATTACTTTTATGTATCCACTGAAGTAGTGCTAATTTTGACATCCATACAAGATGATAAAGCCATTTGAGCTTAACTAAAAACATTTAGAGCTCAAGCCCCGGTAGTCCAACCCAATCGCCGCCCATGATGACAGAGCAGGTTATGATTTCAGAGCTCCTACATTTGGGACTGAACCTGTTGTGTTTACAATCAACATCCCAAACCATTAGACTACTACCAGCCCCTTTAGAACTTAAGAGTAGAAAAAGCAGTTAACCATAGTAAACTCAATTCAACATTTATCTTTCCTGCTCTGTTTTAACTGGTAGTTTATGATGAATCAATGTAGAGAGGCTACTCAGCCAGAGAGCAAAAACATGGATCCAAATTATCCCATTCCAGACGAACCAAAACATCTGACATTCCATAATTAAACATCATCAGACTACACTCGAGACTCTTTTACAGCCACATAGATTAAATTGCATGCTGTTTTAAAAACATCTAAAAAATTGCACCAAATGACCAGCTGCTACCAGGTTTATTTTTTAAATTCCTGTCTCATTCAAAGTGGGGTCATGCAGGTTGGTTCTGTTCTGAAGGCTCAGGTGCACTCTGGTCTGTCATCACATTAATTATTCTGCAGAGTTCCAGAGTTTAATATTTTGCACTCTAAGTTGATCCTTGAGTTGAAAAGAGCATCGTTTCAGATCTTGATTAAATGATAAAAGAGAAAATATGTGCTCTTTTCCATCTCTAACATAACATATTAAACATATTTCATTCTTCGTCCAAATGGGTGGAGGAAGTCTGAGCATCAAAGTTCATGTTGAACATTTTGTGGCTTTGAAAAATGTTTGCAACAAGATATTTAAATTTTTTAAGGGATACATGAGAGGTGCTTACCTGTGCTACACTCAGCGACATGATGCTAGGGTGTTGTGGGTGGTTGCCAGGGCATTCCTACAGCATGTGGTGTTCTGATTGGTTGTTAGTGCATTGCTATGCAGTTCCTAAAGTGTTTTTATTAGTGTGTTGCTATGCAATAAGGTGTTCTAAATGACTGTTAGTGCATTGCTATGCAGTTGGTAAGTTGTTCTGATTGGCTGTTAATGCATTGCTTTGCAGTTGCTAAGGTGTCCTAAATGGTTGTCCGTGTGTTGCTCTGCAGTTGGTAAGATGATTTGATTGGCTGTTAGTACTTTGCTATGCAGCTGCTTAGGCATCCTAAATGGTTGTTAGTACGTTGCTATGCAGTTGCTAAGGTGTTCTAAATAGATTTTAGTGCATTGCTATGTAGTTGGTAAGTTGATTTGATTGGCAGTTAGTGCGTTGCTATGCAGTTGCTGAGGTGTTCTGATTGGTTGTTAGAGCATTGCTATGCAGTTGCTTAGATGTTCTAAATAGTTTTTAGTGCATGCTATGCAATTCATAAGGTGTTCTTAATTGTTGTAAGTGTGTTGCTATGCAGTAAGGTGTTCTACGTGGTTGTTAGTGCATTGCTATGCAGTTGCTAAGGTGTTCTAAATAGTTTTAGTGTGTTGCTATGCAATTGCTAAGGTATTCTAAATGGTTGTTAGTGCATTGCTTTGCAGTTGCTAAGGTGTTTTAAATAGTTTTTTTTAGTGTGTTGCTATGTAGTAAGGTGTTCTAAATGGTGGTTAGTGTGTTGCTATGCAGTTGCTAAGGTGTTCTAAATAGTTTTTAGTGCGTTGCTATGCAGTAAGTTGTTCTAAATGGTGGTTAGTGTGTTGCTATGCAGTTGCTAAGGTGTCCTAAATAGTTTTAGTGCGTTGCTATGTAGTTTCTAAGGTGTTCTTACTGGTTGTTATTGCATTGCTATGCAGTAAGGTGTTTTAAATGGTTGTCAGTGTGTTGCTATGCAATTTCTAAGATGTTATAAATGGTTGTTAGTGCATTGCTATGCACTTGCTAAGGTGTTCTAAATAGTTTTTAGTGCATTGCTATGCAGTAAGGTGTTCTAAATGGATGTCAGTGTGTTGCTATGTAGTTTCTAAGATGTTATAAATGGTTGTTAATGCGTTGCTATGCAATTGCTAATGTGTTCTGAATAGTTTTAGTGTGTTGCTATGCAGTTGCTAAGGTGTTCTAGATGGTTGTTAGTGCAGTGCTATGCAGTTGGTAAGATATTCTGATTGTTGTTAGTGCATTGCTATGCGTTTTTGTTTTTTAATTTTTTTTTTTTTTTTTTTAGCATGTTACTGTGCTCTGGGTGGTTGCTAAGTGGATGCTTACTGGCCCAAGTCTTTAAGTTTAAGTCTGTGGGATTTGTTTTTGCCTTTTTTTTTTTTTTTTTTTTTTTTCATAAATCATAAGTCTGATTGCATAGAAAAGTAAAAGCACACTTCTCTGAGTTATGCACCAGAGTTTAATACTTGTAGGGTTTTTTAAATCACTACTCAAACTATGAAGTACAAGTACTGTGCTGTCTGTCACTTTTGAAAAAGAAGAATTTCACTGTATATGTGCAAAATGTATAATGTGTGATAAATAAAGAAAATTATTAATTATTATTAAATTATTAATTATTATTATTAATTATTATTATTAATTATTATAATTATTTTGAGGTTCTTTGCTGTTAGCTTGTGTGTATCTTCACAATGTTATACTCTGATCGTCTGCAGACAGGAGCTCACTGTTCCACCATATTTCTGCTCAAGGTGAAGATAACCACCATGTCCTGCTTTCACTCACTCAATAAAGTGACCGCTCTTTCATAGCTGGTAGACTTGTTTACAGCCTTTCATTATCTGTTTTGATATCTGTCTGTCTCTCTCTTTCTCCCTATCGTTTCTGTTTACAACTTAAAGTCTGAGTCCTCTAAAGCCAATCAGCATTCAAGTATTCAGTTGTCTTCTCTCAGAATGTTGACTTTAGAGAGAAACTCTGGCGCAGTTCTCGTCAGTTTATGGCGATCGATGTGGTGGTTTGGGAGATAGGTGTTACTCCATCATTAAATAATTAACAGAGTAAATTATGATTTTAAGAGCATGGTTACGAAGACCTTAAAAGCCAATCTTTGGGGACATAAAAAAACAACAGTCAGTCTACTCTGAAAAGGATGCCATGAAACTATGTTTTAAAAAATCCAATGTATGAAGTTAATTTACCTTTATGGTTGGTTTGTGATTCAGTTACATTGAGTTGCCATGGAGATATGGTTAGTATTTTGGGATTTTGCTTGGTGGTAAAAGCTTCAGAAGAACTTTAGCTCTACCCAGCCCTCACTTCTGTGAAATAAACATTTTATCCAATTAAATATGTCTTTATGACCAAAAACAAGCTAATAAGCAAAGCACTGGCTTAATTTGAAATGTCCATCAGTAGATGAGATGAATTATTTCTAGCTGTCAATAGCATACTATTGAAAATTAGCCAAGTGTTTTGTTGGATCATTAAGGGCATCTGGAGATTAATTTAATTACGAATTAACGGTAACCTAAATAAATGAAAGAAGCTGACAAATGGCAGAACTGGCAGAAAAAAATGCTTACTGAAAGATTAATGGTAGATTTAATAATATAAAGTAATTGCATGGTTTTGTGGACATGTGCCTGGGTAGTGCCACTATGCCATAGTGTTATTTGACAAACCTTGGAGCACCATCTAAATTAATATGGCATTCATTACATATTGACATGGTACAGTACATAACAAAGTACTATTGTTTTTAATACATTTTGATACCCTTATGAAAATTATCCATGGTTGAACTATTTTTTTTTTTTTTTTTTTTTAGTAAAACCATATTAACTACAAAATGAACCATGGTTTTACTACGATAATGGTTTAACAATGGTTTTGCAGTAAAAACATTGTAAATACAAAATGAACCATTGTTTTACTACAGTAACCATGGTTGAACTATGTTTTTTGTAGTAAAACTATAGTGACTACAAAATTAACCATGGTTTAACTATGGTTTTTGCAGTTAAAAAAAATAGTAACTCAAAGTTTTCCCCGTGGAACAGGCAGTCGCAGCTCACCTCTGCCATAATACTGCCATGGGATGGAAATCCCGCCCACCCCTCCAAGCCGCATCGGCTGATGTCTGCACTGGCTGGAAGAGCTTATATAGCAGCAGCCAAGTTGGCTCAGCACTCCACAGCATGTCGGTTCTCCAGGTTTTCCAAGCTAAGCTCCTCAAACAAATGGATGAGCAAGACCTTGATCCAGAGCTGTTCAAAGAGCTCCACACCGCTACAGATTTGGCACTGCGAGCCACGAAAGCTACCGCCCAGGCCATCGGCAAAGCAATGAGCAACCTGGTGGTTCTGGACCGGCATATTTGGCTAACTCTCACGAAAATGCGTGACACAGAGAAAGCCGCCCTCCTCGACACCCTGATGTTGCCCAACGGTCTCTTTGGCAACACCATGGAAGGCTTTTCAGAGCACGTCATCGCGGCGCAAAAGCAGTCTCAAGCGATGAAACACTTTCTGCCAAAGAGAAGTAGCACTATCCTGGCACACTCCCGATCTAATTCAGGTCAGCGCCCGGCAAAGTATTCATCTCTCGCTGCCCCAGTGAAGCCGAAAGCTACTACTGAGCTGTCTGTGAAGCTACACAAACTGTGTCCAAGCGGTAGCACCTGCCATCTCAGCGTGAAACGCGCAGATGGAAAAACACCGGCCGGGCAGCAGAAACGTTCCTGACATGCCCAGCCACATGAAGAGTGGCCCAGAGCTGAAAAAGGCTCGATTTGAGGCACTTAGTGTTTCTCCTTTCTTCCCCAATACTGTTGCAATAGGGTAAAATGGAAAGGAGGAGGTGAGAACTGGACAAAGCATCAAAGTAATATTTAATTAAACAAAAACACACAAACATAAACTCATACAGGGCAGCTGCCTGTAGCTCCCTCTCTCCCGAACTGCTGCCTCCGGCCGCCTTTATTCCTCTCGTGGGCTTGATTAGACTGATTAGCCTGATTAGCCCTCCTCCTTGCCACAACTGTTCATCAGGAATGGGACATTGTTCAAAATGTTGCTTCTGTGTGTATTACCCAAATAAAGATTGTTCTCACAAAAGAGAAAAAAGCACCTCTTGTATAAACATGGGACGCTCAGACATTCTCAGAAAAAGGGCCATTTCCTCTTCACGTATCATACACCCTACACAGTATGCTCAATCACTTCCCTATGGTGAGCGGCGCTCTATCTCCTTTAGAGAGTGAATCAATAAGCCCACTGTCCCACTGCGCGAACACGTAGCCCTCGTGGGAATGTCAGACTCATAGCGGCCATTCAAAATGTTAACTCAGAAACAGATCTTATCGCACATCCGTCCTCAGGACTGGTATGCGTCAATAGATCTGAAGGACACGTACTTTCATGTACCAATTGCACCGTGTCACAGGGTTTTTTTGAGATTTGCGTTCGAGGGTACCACGTATCAATTCAAAGTCCTTCCTTTCGGTCTGTCTCTGGCTCTCCGCACGCTCATTAAATGTATCGATGTGGCACTCACTCCATTGAAAATGAATGGTGTGCGTGTTTTGAATTACCTCGACGATTGGTTAATACTAGCCCAATCAGAGGCACTACTGAGTGAAAACAGAGACTTGCTGCTTTGCCATCTGAAAAATCTAGGTCTGAATGTAAAAAAAAAAAAAAAAAAAAAAAAGCACACTTTTCCCCAGCAAGCAAATCTCCTTTTTAGGAGTTCGTCTGTACTCCACATGCACGCTCACCTCACAAACGAGTGTGTACAGACCATTCTTCGGTGTCTGTCTCAGTTCAAATTGGGGAAAACATTGCCACTGAAATAATTTCAGAGAATGCTGGTTTTTATGGAGGCAGCATTTGCCATCATACCGTTAGGTCTGTTACACGAAACCTCTTCAGTACTGGAACAAGCGACACGTTCCACATCACACCTGGAGCCTTGGGCGCATGCGCATTGCGGTGACTCGCCGCTGCCTGGCTGCTCTAGCACCATGGACAGTGCCGGCCTTCTACCAACAGGGTGTTATGCTGGGTTACATTTTCAGAAGGAAAGTGGTGACCACAGATACATCCAACACAGGTTGGGGCGCGGTGTGCAATGGACGCCGACTTTCAGCACCTGGACATGTACAAAACGGGCGTGGCACATCAACT
Source organism: Myxocyprinus asiaticus (assembly GCF_019703515.2). Lineage (NCBI taxonomy): Eukaryota > Metazoa > Chordata > Actinopteri > Cypriniformes > Catostomidae > Myxocyprinus > Myxocyprinus asiaticus. The sequence goes on along the minus strand of NC_059357.1, from coordinate 1,325,388 downwards.
GAAAGTTCAGTTCAAAGCATCAATAAAAGTGATTTGATGTGATTTGATTTGATTTGATTTGAACTGCCTAGAACTATTTCTTGTCTTTCTAGCTTTGAGAGCTTTTCATTCTGTCAGTGTGAATCACCATATTCTGATTCATTCTGACAACACAACAGTAGTGGCGTACATAAATTGCCAAGGTGGACTCCGATCGCCACAGTTAATGAGCATGACACAACGCCTCCTCCAGTGGAGTGGGAGTCATCTCCTCTCATTGCGTGTGGCACATGTCCCGGGCCATCTGAATTTCGGATCTGTTGTCACGCCAGGGAGCATTTTCAGGGGAATGGAGACTTCATCCTCAGACAGTGATGAGGATTTGAGAAAAATATGGCAAAGCAGAAGTCGACTTTTCGCCTCCGCGGAGAATACCCACTGTCCCCTTTGGTACTCCATGTCCCAAGCCCCGCTGGGTGTGGATGTGCTGGCTCACAAATGGCCAGCGAAACACAAGTATGCATTTCCCCCGGTGCATTTTCTTCATTCTGTCATCAGCAAAGTCCATGTGGACATGGAAACAGATCTGTTAAAAGCACCGAAATGGCCCAATCAGTCCTGGATTCCGGAGATGATAGAAATATTAGGCAGCCCTCCATGGGAAATACCGCTGAGGAGAGACCTTCTCTCTCACAATTTGGCATCCCCAGCCAGAGCTATGGAACCTACATGTGTGGCCGGTCTGAGCGGGACGCTCATGCTGGTCTTACCCCATCAACGCTCAAGGTTTATGTAGCGAATATCTCAGCATACCACGCCCTGGAGGCTGGCTCTTCGATAGGCAAACATAATCTAGTCATAAAGTTACTTAGGGGAGCGAGGCATTTGAACCCTCTCGCCCTGCTATGGTGCCAACTTAGGACTTAAATCTGGTGCTGAAGGCACTCACAAACTCCCCATCGAGCCAATGGAATCTGTTGAGCTGCATGTGCTTTCCTTAAAAACTGCACTCCTATTGGCTTTGGCCTCATTCAAACGGGTGGGTGACATGCAGGCGCTGTCGACTGACAGCTCATGCCTGGAGTTTGATCCAGATCTGCGGGGCTCAGACACCAGACATCAGAGTATTGGTGTTATTGTATAAGGGTTTCAGCAAGGTCGTGAAGAAGGACACTGGTTGAGGACTACATGCCTATTCCCACCACAGAAGACTGGAAGGACATTGCAGCAGAGTTCCACCATCGCTGGAACTTTCCAAACTGTGTGGGGTGTTTTGATGGGAAGCATGTTGTGATCCAGGCTCCCAACAACTCTGGATCACTATTCTACAACTTTCCAGGTATCACCCTTCCCAGTAGGCATAGGGTCTTCAACTACAGGCTTTCACAGGCAAGAGAATGCATTTGGTATACTCGCAGCACAGTGGCAAATGTACTGTTGTGTGATTGGCATCAGCCCTGCCAACGCGGAAGCCTGTGTGAAAGCCATCTGTGTTCTGCACAACTACCTGCAGAGGACAACGAGGACTCCAAGGGACCCACTAACTCCTGTTGGTGATGGAGAAGGATCTGCACTGCAAAACATCAGGAGATTAGGGAGCAACAATGCTGCAGGATAAGCAATGCGTGCGAGGGAGACGTATGTTGACTACTTCTGCTCCGAGGGTGCAGTACCCTGGCAGCCACGAATGTGACAAGCACAAACCAAACCAAAGGCTCTTTTAAGAGCCACCCACATTGGAATAAAAGAGAAATGTTTCCATTTGTCAGTCCTTAGAATAATGATATGCCTGCTACACTATTGGATATGTCCAAAAATCACATCACACCCCAAATGCATCACAGCATAAAGCATGGATAATAAAACTGGAGCACAACACCAATAGTCACTGCAGTATGGTAAACACACTAAAGTTATAAACTTTAATATAATATTTTGAAGTGTGTGTGTGCGTGCGTGTGTGTGTGTGTGTCTGTGTGTGTGTGTGTGTGTGTGTGTCTCTGTGTGCGTGTGTGTGTGTGTGTGTGTGTGTGTGTCTGTGTGTGTGTGTGTGTGTGTGTCTCTGTGTGCGTGTGTGTGTGTGTGTGTGTGTGTGTGTGTCTGTGTGTGTGTGTGTGTATATGTGTGTGTGTGTGTATGTGCGTGTGTGTGTGTGTGCGTGTGTGTCTGTGTGTGTGTGTGTACATGTGTGTGTGTGTGTGTCTCTGTGTGTGTGTGTGTGTGTGTGTGTACGTGTGTGTGTGTGTATATGTGTGTGTGTGTGTGTCTCTGTGTGTGTGTTTTGTCCCACTCCATCCCTGATGGATCATTTTACTCTTAAATTAACAGCAATTTTTAAGTTTTACAAGTAAAGGAACTATTTTGCATATGTCCTGAAAGTAATAATAATAATTAGATATTCAAACTTAACTTTTCATGATTCAGGCTTTGTTCAAAATTTTGTGAGAGCATAGAATTGTGGATTCAGGTAAACCAAACCAAATCCTTATGCATTTTATCATTTCTTTTCTTTCTTTTTTTTTTTTTCATCACAATCACATTTTAATAAAACACAGGAAATAAAATTTGGTTATTTATCCGATTAATCGATTATCAAAATAATCGTAAGTTGCAGCTCTAATAGAAACTACAAAATAACCATGGTTTTACTAGTAACCAAAGTTTACCTTCAGTTTTTGTAGAAAACCATTATACCTACAGATAAACTCTATGAAAATGAATCTTAGTTGTTATGTAGCCGACTGTAGCATTTTTATGTGACCACATTACATTTAAAATAACATTATTGTTTTATTTCACGGTAAAAGTGGACTGTACTCTAGTCACCATAGTTTATTGTTTGTGATATAATCTTAACTACTGTTTATGAGACCACCATTGTACCATGGTACCGCGATACACATATTTGTCAGAGAAAGTTTCTCTCAACTCGTCTTAATTAAACCCCTGAGAGCGCTGATGTCTCCCCGCCTCCAGCAACCGCATCTCCCCACCGCGCGGCGCCGCCCCCCTCCGAACTACATCAGCTCACCAGAACTTTTCACACCGATCAGAAGATACGGATCGACCTATACGAGCTCTTCTGCGGGACTGTGACACTGATTGCTTGAGCATCACTGCATTTGGTAAGAGAAACACCCGCTTCTGCTGTGGGGCGCGAGCGCGGGTGAACGGTGAGTCAGTGATGGCATTTGGCTTCAGGTGAGTTTAGGAGAAACAGGTGATAATATGTAATTATTATATATTTCTATGAACTATAAATTACAATATGGCTGTCTTAGTCTCATTAATAAATGTATTTGATATTTCAAGTTGTCCTGTAAATACTAATAGTTATCTAAAATTGTCAAAGAAAAGTATACTCAACTTAAACTTAATTTTTTACTATTCTTACTAGTTTTAATTAAGTTACCTTTACTCTCTAAACACTAAAGTTGTCATTAATAAAAACTTAAATTAAACAGTAGTAGAAATGTCACATTTTGGAATTGTAACTCAAATATATACGTTCTTTAAACTTTGGCTTCGAGTAATACTAACTCAAAATTATCAAGTACAAAACTGCGGATGTGTGGAATACAAGCCATTGTGCTTAAATAAATGATGTGTGTTTGGTCAAAACGAAGGAACGTATGTAGAAAAAACCCATTGTTATTTAAAAGGTATATAGTTTTATTTATTGTTGTTTTGTTGTAGCTGACTGATAGTTGTGATTTAGTGTTTCCTCTGCTGAACTAAGAGCTTGTTAAATTTAAGCCATTAAAAAAAAATCTAAGCAAGGTCAACTAATTGGATTTTACAGCTGTTATTTTAGTAATGCATTTTAAACTGTTTATACTTGTGGTAAAGCTTATTTATTTATTTGTATTTTTTTTTTCTTTATTAAAAAGTAGCATGTATTGTTGTTCTGCACTAGTTATAATTTAGTCTGCTACATTCTGGCCAATATAACCCTAACTTGCAAAATTATAATCATGTATTATATTATATATTACAATAATAACATAACATAGTAATAACATGTATTTCTGATTTTATGCTAAATACTTATTTGCCTTTACAGTATAGTTATGAATTTATCATTTTAAGTCTGTTTACGTTGCCTTCCTCTTTAAAAATAAATGCAAACAACAGTAGGCTAATAAAATCGGAATTAATGTAAAATTATGTAATTACTGAAAATATGTAGTAAAAAAAATCATTTTGGATATTTCTAAATAAAATGAAGTCTGCAAACAGTATGTTTGTGGCTTGTGGGAGTGAGTAAGATCAGTTAGAGACAGCAGGAATGAGGAAATAAACAAGCAGTCAAACTTCAACACAAAAGATTACAATAAAAAAACAAAACAGTTCAGTCAGGTTTATCTCAATGATTTTCTCTTCATGAGAAAACCAGCCTTGATTCTATAATCATTGTTTGTGCATTTCTTGATTGTCTTGTATGTACTCACTCTCTCTCTCTCTCTCTCTCTCTCTCTCTACATTTTTATACATACATTTATCTTTTAGTAGTATGTCAGTGTAGGAACTCTTCTCTCTGAAATCTTTCAAGCGCTGTAGCATGTTTCACTGGAGGGGTTGTGCTCTACTCTGCCTCATGTTGGCAAGGGTTGGAACTGCAGGTAAACTTAAAATGACCACAAGCTCACTCAGAACATAAAAGGCTATTAAAAAGAGATAAAAAATGTGCTGTTTAAATTATGTGATTTTTTTAAAGAGCTAGTTCTGTTTGTGTATTTCAGCATCGAGCAGGAAGCTGCAGTGCTCTATGTGGCCTGTGGGGGTGCTGCATCCTGTACACGCTCAACTGGAGCGCTTCGAAGCGGGAACGGGGTGTGCGGCCAGAGAGGGCGGAATTAAAGAGACTCATGTGATTTCTGTGGGCAAAGCCTCAAACAGACAGGTACAGGAAGTCTGTCCACCCATCATTCTAAACATCCTGTTGGCATGCACACGTTAGTCTCAGGTGTCCTTTTTCCAGGTAACAGTGGTATTGAGACCTTTGACCTGGTCTCGTCCCATCAATCGCCCGGTGATTCTGGTGTTGAGTTCCCAGCATCCCGCACGCTGGGTGATAGAAAACGAAGGACTGCCGCACAACATCAATGTGCTTGTGCAGGTGTGTGATTGATCGTCAACAGTGCCGTGCAACAAGTAACTTGGTTTCTGTTTGTGTCACGTTACGCTGGGTAGAATATATTTGGTCTTAAATTTCCAGGTGTCTCTGAACTCCACGGCGGAGTCTGTGAGTATGTCCATTCGAGTGACGCAGGTGTCATCTCTGCCACGACGTCCGCAAGTTCTGCTGCACTGGATTCTACAGCGGCACACCACCATCTCCTCCTTCACACACACTATACATGCCAACCGCATTTATCTTCGTCTGGGAGAGGGTGAGAAATGCACAAATACATCAGTAAAGAAAGAGATATAATTGAAAGCCTTTACTCATTTTTAGACCCCTTAAAGTATATATATATGGCCCACCCAAACTTCCTGTTTCAATAGGAAATATGCAACACAGGATGAAAGCCAATCATATGGGCTTGACGTGTGCTCATTTCTGTTTGTTCATTGGCTTGTGCTTTATTTTGGACCACAGATCCCAGCATGCCGAACGAGTGTCTTCTCCAGTCTCTTTTCTTATCTCAGAATTATCTGGCCTCAGAGATACAGGAACAGGAAGTGCATGGATGCATGCCGTCCAGTGATCACGCTGATGCAGAGGTGCATGTCATCAGACTGTGGTCGTCAGGGTCAGGTCTGTGCGGGTGAGTTCACTTCCCAAACCGTTCCGAATTGAGACATATAATGCACTTATTTGCATTAGGGTTCCCACGGTGTCGAAAAACATTGAAATAACAATTGATCAAAAAAATATTTTTTACATTTTTCTTTCCAGGCCTGAAAAAGTCATAGAAATGAATAAAATCTTAAACCATGGAAATTTCTATAGTGAATCAGGGTTCCTGCAGGTCTGCAAAGTCTTAAAAAGTCTTAAATTGGAGCAACAAGACTTAAATTCATAAATGATGCATGAGGGATTGGTTTCTTTTTGCATTTAATTCGTTTTAATTCGTTTCAGAGTAATTTCTGAACACGAATAGCACCATGCCAAATTTGCAGTCTCTGGGACTAATTCTATAGTGCCACCACCAGTTCAAAAATTCACTTTTCTTTTGTGCTTATCTTTTGAGCCATTTGTCCTAGAAATTCTTTTTGCATGTAATTACTCTCCTCCTGATGATACAAATGGACCACTTAAATTAAAACTCATCTCATTACAGTGGCTGCCATTTTGGATTATGACATTTATCGTTTATTCGCAACTATTCCATCAAACTTTGTGGTTCAAAATTATCTCCAGACTGATTCGCACAGAATGAATAATACCAAATTTTGATTTCTGACTTTGTTGAAAAGTTACGTTAACACAAATGTAATGAGGTCGACATAAAACAGGAAGCGAGGCTATAACTTGCCAATGGTTTGTCGTTTTGAAACTAAACTTGGTATGCTTCATCAGGACCATGATCTGAGGGTGCATGCAAAGTTTGGTGAAAAGGTCCTAAAAAGGGTCTTCTATGTTTCTCCCAATTTGGAATGCCCAATTCCCAATGTGCTCTAAGTCCTCGTGGTGGTGTAGTGACTCACCTCAATCCAGGTGATGGAGGACGAATCTCAGTTGCCTCCACGTCTGAGACCGTCAATCCGCGCATCTTATCATGTGACTAGTTGAGCGCGTTACCGCGGAGACGTAGCGCATGTGGAGGCTTCACGCTATTCTCCGTGGCATCCACGCACAACTCACCACACACCCCACCGAGAGCGAGAACCACAATATAGTGACCACGAGGAGGTTACCCCATGTGACTCCACCCTCCCTAGCAACCGGGCCAATTTGGTTGCTTAGGAGACCTGGCTGGAGTCACTCAGCACACCCTGGATTCAAACTCACGACTCCAAGGGTGCTGGGTAGATTACTTCTGTTATGTAATCTTTTAGATTGCACTTTTAATGTAATTTAATCTGATTACTTTCGGATTACTTTTGGATTACCCATTTTATATTTTGATTAAAATTCAGTCATTAATTTGAAATGTATTAAGTGCTAATTAACACTCCTTTCATTAAACATTAGTAAACATAAAATAACAACAGAAACTTGCTATTTGTTAGTTGTCTAGTAAAAAAAGTGCTTAAAGTTTCATAATAATTAATGTTACTCAAGATAAACGACAATGAGAACATGGTTGTATTTATAAGTATAAAATAATTGTTGTTACTTAGGAAATTAGGAATAGCGATTGGACTTTCAATTATTCAGCTTTGAAATTAATAATGAGTGAATGTCTCTAGATATTATGAGAGATGTACTGATAATTATTCATGAGAAGGTGTGGCCTTCACCAAGACATTTTCAATGTAGGGTGCAAATTCAAACAGGTTGGCATTTATTTGTGCATTAATTTAGATACTAAATTTAACACAGAAACCAAACACCAAATACATGCCAAAGATGCTGATTCGAGTCCTGTATTAAAATTAAAATTCCCTGATATTTCCTGGTCAGTGCTGGGCAACAACATGTAATCTGGATTATGTTACCAGATTACAAAAATATTGAGTACTAGTAATTGGATTACATTACATTTTATAATGTGCTTATGTGATGCTCCTGTTCTACCCGCTCCATACAGGACTTGAATCAGCTAAAGAAATTTTCATGAATTTTTATTATTTTATTTTGTATATTACAACTTTAAAAAGTTGTAATATACAAAATAAAATAATAAAAATTCATGAAAATTTATTTAGTGAACATGAATTTTCCCAGTATATGCTCAGCTCTAAAATATTTAATTAGCTATGAACTGCTCTTTGTCGAGTGCTAAAATTCTTCTAAAAAATTGATTATCCAGCCATTACGCAATGGCTGGATAAAGTAACCGAAAATAAATGGGTCATATCATGGAAAAAACAAATTCTTTCTCTTATCAGTAGTGAAACAGAAACTGGAACTAGATTGAAAAGTTTGTAGACAAACTCTGAGGTTGGCTTGAAAAAGACTGGCCTGCAAATTTAAGTAGCATGTTGTAGCACATAGCTCGGTGTTGCTAGCATGTTATTGCATGTTGCTAGCATGTTTTAGCACTTAGCTAGGCATTGTTATCATGTTTTAGTGTGTTGCTAGCATGTTTCTAGCATGTTATATCACTTAGCTTGGCATTGGTAGCATGTTTTAGCATGTTTTAGCATGTTGTAGCACTTAGGTGTTGCTAGCATGTTTTAGTATGTTGCTAGCATGTTTTAGCACTTAGCTAGGCATTGTTATCATGTTTTAGTGTGTTTCTAGCATGTTTTAGCACTTAGTTGTTGCTAGCATATTTTAGTATGTTGCTAGCATGTTGCTAGCATGTTTTAGCACTTAGCTAGGCATTGTTAGCATGTTGCTAGCATGTTGGAGCACTTAGCTAGGCATTGTTATCATGTTTTAATGTGTTGCTAGCATGTTTTAGCACTTAGTTGTTGCTAGCATATTTTAGTATGTTGCTAGCATGTTGCTAGCATGTTTTAGCACTTAGCTAGGCATTGTTAGCATGTTTTAGCATGTTGCTAGCATGTTTGAGCACTTAGCTAGGCATTGTTAGCATGTTTTAGGATGTTGCTAGCATGTATTAGCACTTAGGTGTTGCTAGCATGTTTTAGCGTGTTGCTAGCATGTATTAGCACTTAGGTGTTGCTAGCATGTTTTAGCACTTAGCTTGGCATTTTTAGCATCTTCTGCTTGAAGAATTGATTCTGTGTTGATATGTAAATGTGGTGGGATTATGTTAATGAGCGCTTAGTTGTGAAGTCAAAATCATGTAGACAAACCCTGTCTGTTTCTCTCTCAGCTCGCTGCAGGTGGAGGTGTCTGTCTCTCTTCTGCCTCCAGTGGTTGATTCAGGATATCACAGTATCGTTCTGATTCTCAGCAGTGCTGTTTCAGTGAACTGGGCTTTAGTGGCTCCAGAGGTCAGAGGTCACATCAGGGTATATGTAAGGCAGCTTGTTTAATTCACTATCTGTAACCTGTATGCTTTCCAAACGCCTCATTGATGCTTTATTAACAGGTCTGTTTCTCTCTCGCAGTCGTCCAACAGTGTGAGTCTGCCGAACTCTCGAAACCCTGACCTCTCCATGACCAGCACCATGACCTCTGACCTTCTCAGCACACCTGACCTCCTTGAATGGGCCGATCAGAATGGCTTTCCCAAAGTGACCTCATATACAGAGGCTGATCTCGCCAATCGCTTCGTAATCCAGTTAAAGGCGATTGGAACAGGTGAGTTTGTGCTGTTTTCTAAGGCCATGTCTATATTAATACTTTTTCTTATGAAAATGCATTCATTTTGGTACGTTTACGCCTCACATCCACACTAGAATACCGTTTTCCACTGCATTGTCATAATGCATTGCAACAAGCTTACTAAAAAATGTCATCCAAGATGGCAGTAACTAGGATTTTATTCAGGATTAAGAAGTACATAAAGAAAATAGTATTTATAGAAATCATTAGTAATTAACTGTTTCACATGCTATTTCTGTGTTAGTGACCTTTTTGCATTTGTCAGCGCTGTTTTTAAATTTTTCAAATTATTGTTATTATTTTTTTAAATGTAATGCGTTCATTCAGTGTGATTAATTCTATAAAAAAATATGCGTTACAAAAAATTTACACAATCATGCCCCAGGACCATAACAAGGAATGTTCACCTTTATGTTTTACAAGACTCAGTCAGCAGGGGGCAGTAAGCGCAACTCCAGCTAAACAGGCAACACGCAACTGTACAGACAACAAACAACACTTACTGACAGCAGACAGCACAAGATCAGGACGAACACGTTGTTGCATTCAAACACAGTGGACACGGCATCCTAAAAATGCCAAAGTGAAATACTCCAAAAGCATTCTTCTAGCACAGTGTATACATTGATGCATCCTTAGAAACCCATATATAATTCGTCTACCTTGGACAGATTGTTCAATTGCAAAATGGATTCCTGTGGACTGGCCAATGATAGACTCATGTTCAATGAAATGGAAATAAACAATTTATTGCCTTCTAAAGCCACTTTTTGTGTTGCTTAATCAATGCTTTACTCATCTGCCACAGTAATTTAAGGCATTAAAAGTATCTGAATTTTATATATATATATATATATATATATATATATATATATATATATATAATTATTTATAAAAAAATATTTATAATAATAATTTCTCTGCAAATATTGGTATGTGCTTAATTGCAAATAATTAATTAGCACATCATGTCGTTAATTTGATTAAAACATTTAACCGATTGACAGTCCTTATTTTATTTATTTTTTATTATATATAATATTTATAATTATTTAAATGTAATTATTTATAATTATGTATCATTATTTATTGAATTATTTTTATTTAGGGTCTTTCACTGCAAATATTGATGCATGTGATTAATTCGATAAATTAATCAGCACATCATGCAATTAATATAGATTAAACATTTTAAACGATTGACAGTCCTTTTTATCTTTTTTAATTTATTATATTTATTATATATTATATTTACAATTATTAAATGTAATTATTTATAATTATGCATCATTATTTATTAAACTATTTTTATTCGGGCCATTGTCTGCAAATATTGATATATGCGATTCATTTGATGAATTAATCAGCATATCATGCAATTAATTTAATTAAACATTTTAATCGATTGACAGCCCTAGCAAAAATATATGGGATGTCCATGTAAATGAAGTGGTGCAAAGTCTAATTTGATATGTTTACACAAATGGTCCATACTGTATTTCTATTGTTTACTAGCTTCTAACGTCTTATAAATGGGCTGTCTTTATTTACGTTTGTTATTTACTTTACACGAACGATTCCACCAACCCACTTACGCCTAGAATTATTTTCATACTTGCCAGTTGATGTTACGTGTATTGTGTATCAAATAGCACTATGCTTAAGGCCTAGCGGTCTTAAAATAGGGCCCCGCAGTGTCAAAAGAACTGCAACTTTTATAAACATGTCTCGAAACACCTGCAATTGTTGCGCTGCATCTCGCTTTTTTAAACGCTAGAATGCATTAAGTCTAAACAGCCCTGTGTATTTTGTGTTTAAAAAGTTACAGCTGCATATGTAGGCAGTTACAGTGAGGCAGCTCACTAGAGTCTCTGTTGTCGTTCAGAGCGCCGGCCGCAGTGGTCAGGTCAGGAGGATTTAACAGCAGACAGAGGCAGAGAGGCGCTCACCTGTCGCTGTGACAACGGAGCTCTTACTGTTACCGTGGATGCACAGATGCTACAGGTGACCAACATACACACTTAAACATGTAAACATCTAGCTATACTGCAACAAATCCCTTTTTTTAAGCAAAAACGATTGAAAAACAAGTGAAAACACTGGCAGTAAATACAAAATAAATACAGTTATAAACAGTTTACTTGGGGGTCTGGGTATCTCAGTGAGTATTGATGCTGACTACCACACCTGGAGACGTGAGTTGAAATCCAGGGTGTGCTGAGCGACTCCAGCCCGGTCTCCTAAGCAACCAAATTGCTAGGGAGGGTGGGATAACCTCCTCGTGGTCACTATAATGTGGTTCTCGCTTTCGGTGGGGCGTGTGGTGAGTTGTGCGTGGATGCCGCGGAGAATAGCGTGAAGCCTCCACACGCGCTATGTCTCCGTGGTAACACGCTCAACAAGCCACGTGATAAGATGCGCGGATTGACGGTCTCAGACGCGGAGGCAACTGAGATTCGTCCTCCGCCACCCGGATTGAGGCGAATCACTACACCACCACGAGGACTTAGAGCGCATTGGGATCCAAATTGGGGAGAAAAATAAGACAGTTCACTTGACTAGTACAAGCATTTTCTCCGCCGTTTCTTTAAAATAATCACATTATTTTGTGCACGCATACAGACTCTGTTTTTAGCGGTGGCGACAGTGACTCTGCGTGACCGCGGCTGTCAGGCGGAGTTTAATGGGAGCCACTTCCTGTTGGTTTTCCCAGTCATTTCCTGTGGGACGGAGGGAGATATGGATGGAGTAAACAGAAGAGTACATTACACAAACACAGTGAGAGATTATATTAATGTTTTCTATTGCTATTTTACCTTATTTTACAATACAAATGTACAGTTATTGTCATGGCAATAAAACACACTAATGAAACTGAATGAGGCCAAACCTCTGAGTCAAAATCATCATAATTCATATTAATTATTTACATAGTAATTAATAAAAAAATAATAATAAAATGAATAAAAATGTATTATTGTTTATTTAATTTATAAACAGTTTTGGCATAGAGCAGAATTCAGAAATTATGTGATTGTGTAAATTAAGAATTCTGCAATGCAGCAATTGTACAGTTTTATGATTTGATAATTCAGTAATTGTGCATTGGAATAATTATAATTTACCTAAATGACTATGTGACCGGGCTCACACTGTCTCTCTCTCTCTCTCTCTCTCTCTCTCTCTCTCTGTGTGTGTGTGTGTGGATGAGATGACGTTTATCCGACCACTCATACACCAAACACAGATGACCCGGGTCACACTGTTCTGAAACTAGTGGATCAAATCATTGACAGTTTTTTCAGAAGATGCATTGGAAGAATAGACCTGTAGTGTGTAACCAAAAAAAGTGTTTTACTTTAATTCAATATTTTAAGGTGTTTCTATGGAGACAGAAGCCTTCAGAGGGTTCGAACAACGACACGGACTGGGATGTGATGTATGACACTCCACTGAGCGTTCATGTGAGTGTGACTATTTTAAACTCCTGCCTCACTGTCTGCATAGGAAACTGCAATCTGAGGCAGCATCATAACTGAAATAGGACCTCATAAGTGCATGTTCCATAGGCAGCAACCACTCCATCAGTGTCTGTGTTATTGCAGTTATTTATTAGGACAAGGCAATATGACCAAAACCGTATATTATATATTCGTAGGGGAGACCAGGGATACTGCAGTTGTTACACTTAATTAAAATAATTTTTTTAATTTGAATAATTGCTGATTTTCAACCATTTTTAATTTTCAGAAAAACCTACTTTTTCAAACTCCTCCTAGGCCGTTGGTCCAATTTGCATGAAATTGTGTATGTATCATCTAGAGACACTCGTGAAAAAAATTTGTGGAATTCATGATGATAGACCAAACCACTCTCATTTACCGCATCAACGAATTTGATGGCGAGCACGCCAAAATGGACGTGAGGCTGCATCTTCGCAACGCTTTGGCATATCGGCCATACATCCTGTCCGTCATTTTCCTAGGCTATAAATCCGATATGTACTAAATTTGTCATGTATCATCTAGGGACACTTACGACAAAAAGTTATGAAAAGATTTTTGATAGCCAAAACGGTTCTCGAATAGCGCACCAACAAATTTGATGGCAAGTCACCAAAAAGCATCTGAGGCTGTATCTCTGCAACGCTTTGCCGTATTTTCATGAAACTTTGTGTGTGTTATAATGACCACACCATGACCTTGCCATGTAAATTTGGTGACTGCGCCACCTATTGGTCAAAATGTATAATTAATTGTATTCTAATTTTAGCAATTCTACTTATTTTTCTTTATGTAGCTTTTCTTAAAGTCATAATCACTGATGTCCAGTGACACTTCCGTACATGCCGTTGGTGTGCTTGGCCCTGTAGTTGCTGCTTGCAGCTATATTTATCATCATATTTTTGTTATTGCTCTTGGTTAAACAAGCAAACATAATCAAATCACAATGGAAAACATTCAGGCAAGGGTCAACTATTTTATCAAAGCATATTTTTACTGAATGGTTTCAATTACTAAACTGTATACATTTATATCAGATACAATATTTGTTGGCCAAAGCAATGTTTTGATAATTTTGTATGTTAGCTTTTCCATTTTTGTTGTTTCATGTATCATTTTGCCATGAATCTTTCTTTTTTTTTTACATTCTCCTCAAAAGCCTAATGCTGGGGAAGTTTTAAAGAGAGGCCTAGATTTTGTTTTGCTGGTTGTGATGGGGGAACGTGTCAGGTTCTATTGTGGTTCCATTGTGACAACTTACCCCAGCTAAAATAACCTGACCCTGAGAAACCTATTGCTACTATCAGTGCCATATCCACAATTAAAAGCTTATAACTCTACAAAAAAAAAAAAAAAAAAACCAAGGAGGGTCAATTGTTTGGTTTAATTTTAAAGAAAACTTTTCACGTTTTTGAATGATAAAGATTATGATACAGTCTGAAACTGCTGAAAAATCACAAAAAATTGGCCAAAAAAAATCTTTTTTTGCTTATTTTTATTAATTGACAATATATATATCTGAGTGTAAATAAGGTGGCTCCGAAAAACGACTTCTGTTTTGTTCCCAATCATGTCAATCTGAGTAAAATTTTGTGTTGATACGACAAAGCGATCAAAAGGACAAAAATAACTTATCATAGTGTCCAAAAACATCTCAATGTGTCCAAAAGCCTCTCCAAACAAATAAAACATAATAGTTGTACATAAGAACTAATTACACATGCAAACACAACAATGACTAAAGGTTTGCATAGCATACAGACATGATTTTAGTAATGAGATTTCACAGAATGAGGTTCATTCTGTGTCATTTGAGTCATCATTGAGTCTGTGTCATGTATTTGGCGCCATCTCCTGGTGGCCATATGTAACATTGAGCTTCATGTGGATTATCTAATGATTTTTGACATCCTATTACATTGTGTTTGGGCTCGTTTGAAAGACAATCACCTCCTCTAAGTAATATTATGTGATATTTTATTTTCCGTTTATTTTTCATGAATTTATAAGCGACAACGCGTTATATAAAAAACACCAACATAATTGTCAAAGACATATACTTAGCTATTACTCGCTATATTTTTGTCTGTGAGTAAAACAAAATTAGGCTGGTTGTATTCTACTCTTTGTGAGCTTTCCAACAACATATGACGCATGTGGTAATTCCTATTGTTTAATTAATCCAGTGAATTAAATACTTTACAAATGAAAATCGTATTTTATTCTTATTTTCCACTGTGTATTTTCGCTTTACTGCGTGTTTCTTTGTTGCTTTCACATGTAAATATTGTAAAGCAGTACTGTGAACTGAGAATGCTAACTAAAGAGTCTTTGTACTTGTAGACGGTTTATGTGTGCTTTTGTCACTAATTGTGGATTCTCGTCTTATTTCTCTGTGTTCAGATTAGCTGTGAGTCCTCTCTGCCCAGTCCTGAGAATCGAGCGAACGCAACTCCCACCTATCGGCCTGAGGAGGCACTGTGGTTCACTCAAGCTCCAGCTCCTCCCTGGACGCCGAGGCCTCACGCCTCTCCGCTTCTGTCCATGGAGCTGTTTGTAACTGAGGCGTACGAGAAGAGACCCGTCGGTCCATGTGTTATCACAGCATACGACCGTGTCTACACAGAGGTCTGTTATTGTCTCATTTTTATCGTTTCATTCTCGCAGCTCTGGTTGTTTTCGTGTTGTTTTCTCTCTGGCGTCCCCTAAGGTCAGAGCCGATGATAGCAGCCGGTGAAACTGATAATAAACATCAGCTCATGTGATTAAAGAGCTCAAGGACTTGAGACTCCTGTCTCCATGTGGAGATTTCTGCAGAACATCTGTTTTTATTAGTGAATGAAGGGCAGATTAAAAGATGTGGACTGGACAGGCGTTTGCAAACATCTGAAGTGTTGTCCTTACTGCATGACAACAGATTGTAAGGATGAAGTGTGATGAAGTGCATCTAAGCTCTGTGCAAAAAAAAAGGTCATATTAAGTCAAATAACAACAGTAAAAACAAGTAATATACAAGCAAATAAATGTAAATAAAATATTTCAGAATCAACTACTGTAAGCTTGCAAACAAACAATTAGCAACACATTTACCAATATGAATAAATTATGTCAATTTGTTTGGCACAGCGTGTAATTTTCTGGTCTATAGTTCTAAAGGTCATGGGTTTGCTCCCTGCCTGTAGCTCAACTTGTAGAGAATAGCACAAGCAACACAAAGATCATGGGTTTGATTCCCAGGACATGCATTGTAAGTTGCTTTACAGATACAGGCAGATGAATTAAATAACAAAACAATAAGTAAAGTAGAGTAATTAAGAAGTATGAAGATTAAGGCTAAATTTATACAACAAAAAATAGTAAACATATTTTTCGATTTGAAGTAATAGATTTTTAGTACTAGATTTGACAATATATTTTATGTATTAGATTTTTAGTGCAAGATTTGCAGTACTTGATTTTTAGTATTAAATTTAAAGTTACAGATTTTTAAGTCCTGTATTTGAAGTCATAGATTTTGAGTGCTATATGTTAAATCACAGATATTTAGTGCTAGATTTGAAGTACTAGATTTAAAGTCACACATTTTTAGTATTAGATTTAAAATCACAATATTTAGTACTAGATTTGAAGTCATATTTTTGGTTCTAGATTTGAAGTCACAATTCTTTTGTTCTAGATTTGAAGTCACAATTCTTTTGTTCTAGATTTGACGTCACATAATTTTAGTGCTATATTTTAAATCACAGATTTTTAGTTCTAGATTTCAAGTCAAATTTTTAGTACTAGATTTGAAGTACTAGATTTAAAGACACATTTTAGTACTAGATTTGAAGTCACAGATTTTTTGGTTCTAGATTTGACGTCACAGATTGTTGGTTCTAGATTTAAAGTCACAGATTTTTAGTACTAGATTTAAAGTCACAGACTGTTAGTACTAGATTTAAAGACACATTTTAGTACTAGATTTGAAGTCACAGATTTTTTGGTTCTAGATTTGACGTCACAGATTGTTGGTTCTAGATTTAAAGTCACAGATTTTTAGTACTAGATATAAAGTCACAGATTGTTGGTTCTAGATTTAAAGTCACAGATTGTTAGTACTAGATTTAAAGTCAAATTTTTAGTACTAGGTTTGAAGTCACATATTTTTGGTTCTAGATATAAAGTCACAGATTGTTGGTTCTAGATATAAAGTCACAGATTGTTGGTTCTAGATTTAGTCACAGATTATTAGTACTAGATTTAAAGTCAAATTTTTAGTACTAGGTTTGAAGTCACATATTTTTGGTTCTAGATTTAAAGTCACAGATTATTGGTTCTAGATTTAAAGTCACAGATTGTTGGTTCTAGATTTAAAGTCACAGACTGTTAGTACTAGATTTAAAGTCAAATTTTTAGTACTAGGTTTGAAGTCACATATTTTTGGTTCTAGATTTAAAGTCACAGATTGTTGGTTCTAGATATAAAGTCACAGATTGTTGGTTCTAGATTGAAAGTCACAGACTGTTAGTACTAGATTTGAAGTCAGATTTTTAGTACTATATTTGAAGTCACAGATTTTGTTTTCTAGATTTAAAGTCAGATTTTTTTTATTTTTTTATTTATTTTTGGGTTCTAGATATAAAGTCACAGATTGTTGGTTCTAGATTTAAAGTCACAGATTGTTAGTACTAGATTTAAAGTCAAATTTTTAGTACTAGGTTTGAAGTCACATATTTTTGGTTCTAGATTTAAAGTCACAGATTTTTGGTTCTAGATTTGAAGTCAGATTTTTAGTACTATATTTGAAGTCACAGATTTTGTTTTCTAGATATAAAGTCACAGATTTTTTGTACTAGATTTAAAGTCACAAATATTTAGTACTAGATTTGCAGTCATATTATTGGTTCTAGATTTAGTCAGATTTTTGGTTCTAGATTTGAAGTCACATAATTTTAGTGCTATATTTTAAATCACAGATTTTAAGTTCTAGATTTGAAGTCAAATTTTTAGTATTAGGTTTGAAGTACTAGATTTAAAGTCACACATTTTTAGTACAAGATTTGAAGTCACAGATTTTTGTTTCTAGATTTAAAGTCACAAATGTTTTGGTTCTAGATTTGACATCACAGATTGTTGGTTCTAGATTTAAAATCACAGATTGTTAGTACTAGATTTAAAGTCACATTTTTTGTACTAGGTTTGAAGTCACATATTTTTGATTCTAGATTTGACATCACAGATTGTTGGTTCTAGATTTAAAATCACAGATTTTTTGGTTCTAGATTTGAAGTCAGATTTCTAGTACTAGATTTGAAGTCACAGATTTTTGTTTCTAGATTTAAAGTCACAGATTTTTTGGTTCTAGATTGATGTCACAGATTGTTGGTTCTAGATTTAAAGTCACATATGTTTAGTGATAGATTTAAAATCACAGATTGTTAGTACTAGATTTAAAGTCAAATTGTTTTATTTATTTTTTTGGTTCTAGATTTAAAGTCACAGATTTTTAGTGCTAGATTTAAAGTCACAAATATTTAGTACTAGATTTGAAGTCATATTATTGGTTCTAGATTTAGTCAGATTTTTGGTTCTAGATTTGAAGTCACATATTTTTAGTTCTAGATTTGAAGTCAGATTTTAGTGCTATATTTTTAATCACAGATTTTTTGTTCTAGATTTGAAGTCACAGATTTTAAAGTCACCTGATAATGAGGGTTTAAGGGATGAATCTCATGTTAATAGTGGTGTAAAATACAGCTCAAGTTAATCAAGTCAGTGAAATCACAAAATTAAATACAAAAATGCACTCTAGGAACTTGGTTTAAAAAACATTGTGTAAATTCACTGTTATAGTTGTATACCTCTGTTTAATTGATCATTTATTGTATTTTATTAAAAGTAAAAGCACACCCCTCCTCAACAAGACACATAACTTGAGGTATTATTCATGTCTGTAGCACAAATACTGCAGGAGTTACACACTTAACGTATAATACTTAGTGTCAGATGTTTGTTCAAATCACTAAAAATAAGTAATAGTAATAGTGATGCTTGAGTTAACAAACAACACTTGTAAACTTAACACAAGTTCTCTCTGTGTCTGTCAGGTGTCAGTGAGTGGTGTCACAGGTGAATCCATCGAGCTGCAGTCGTGTTGGGTTTCTCCACTCTCAGATCCACAGACTCGCAGCAGCTGGAACATCATCACAGGCTCCTGCGCCTCCGATCCATCTGTCTTACTGACCAAGAGAAAGACACGTGGCAAAATAACACACAGCACAGAACATGATGACAGCAGACTGTCAGAGAGACAGATGCTCCCACGCTGGAGACAGATGGGTCGTCATATCAGAGACAACAGAATGAGACGGGTTAAAGACACGCGAGCCATCGCTGGGAGGTACAGATTGCGCGGGATGAGACAGAAGAGAGATGAGCGGGACAATGAGGGAGAAAGCGCCCTCACACTGCGCTTTAGTTTCATCTTCAGACCCGTCTTTAATAACTCCATTCAGTTCCTGCACTGTACTCTGCGTCTGTGCGCATCAAGGGCCCAAACAGATCCGTGGCCCTCAGGGGCCACAGCTCAGACAGTTTGTGCACATGGGCCCCGAATACCTGCTTTCACACATGCACCTGCTTCTCAACAGGTACAACACATGAGCCATAGACTTTTGTGTGAAGTACTTTATATAAAACATCATTAACACTAATAAGACTAGGGCTGGGAATCTAGAAGTACAATTTTCTTCTTATTTTCTAACTTAAAAGTTGAAAAGGTTACAAATATTTTGTGTTCCAAAAAGATTTAAATTAAACACCTCATATATCTTTTACAGTGTGAGTACAGGAATCTCTCTCGCCCTGTTCTGGTCACATCTCCTGTTGGCTTTCTGGCTCCTCCTGCTGGTCAGTACTTCTCATTGCAGCTGAATGTTCATTATGTGCAAATGATTTAATGGATAAAACTAACACATGTAGTGTTTTTGCAGGTTTAATTTGTACTTGTGTGTGTATGTATCAGGTGATCTTGCCCAAAAGCACGCTGAGATGTCGAGACATAGTCCCTCACATGCCGGTACGTCTTCCTCCCTCATTATTTTACGTTATTATTTAACCTCCTGAGACCCCTGTGTGACAGCTGTGTGCTTTTTCCATTCCCCTTTTTGATTTGTAATTAGTATCCCTTAAGAAGCATACCAAAAAATGTTTTAAGACCGACTGGTTTTCCTAAAAATGTATGTCCTCATATGTGGACAGAGGGACTAAGTTGTGAAATTTTAAATAACAGTACGCTGTAGAAAGTCAGATTTATTTAATCAAATAGTTGATTATGTGTCCAGGAGTGTTGATTATTCATGTTTCTGAGACGTTACAGACATTACATCAGAAATTATCATAATTAATTCAGATTCAAAGTAATGTCCAGCATCATCCAATCACTGTCAATCATGTTAAAATAAAATGATACATTATAAATTCTGAATCTATGTACTGATTATCATTGTCTCATGTCTGTCAAACATGTTGAGTGATCCAAACATCATCTGCAGCCTGAAACTGAACTTTTGATCAGATTTTAGGAGTGAATGCACTTCGCTGCATAGAGAGCTATAGGATGCTCCCTTGATCCCTATTTAGTGAATGACTTAACCTCCAGTGTGCTGTCTGTCTGCACTGGTCTCAGAACAGTTTGAAATGCACCTTATTTTCATCCTAACTCCATATAAAGCCTCTGAAAGACACATTTTCAGCTTTTGGATGAATTCATTGATTTTCAAAGTGATAATGCACAGTAAATATAGGATATTTTAGGAACATGAGCCTATAGTCCACATATGTGGTCGTCGTGTTTAACAGCGTGCCGTGTTTCGCCCAAAGACAAACTCTGCTGTGATCGGCACCATGCTGTTTTGTCACATGACTCCGTGCATCGAAAGTTTAACCCGTTTGCTGACCGCACAGAGTCTTCTGAACTGAGATCAGTCGGTTTATATGAAATAAAATTAAGTGTTGTGTATAGCGAAGCCAAAATGCAATGTCCACACATGTGGACGCGGAGTCACAGGAGGTTAATAATTAGACAGTTCAGTTAGTTCCTTGTTATTTTTCTGTTCATTTATGCGTTTGAGTTCATTTTCAGATTCCAGTTATTATCGATTATATTTTCTTGTGTTGTTTGTGTTCAGGAGCAGACACAGGTCCCGTGCAGGTGATTGCGTTTGTCGCGTTTGTGATGGGCTTCAGTCTGATGGGGGCGCTGTGGTGCATCTACACTCACACTGGTACAAACACACAAACCCTCACAACACATCATGACCTAACACGTTTTTTGCTTTCCTGAAAAATATACATAATTATACGTGTTAAAGGTGAATGTAAAATTAGTAGCATTTAACAACAGTTCTTAGTGCTGCCATAGTAACAACAGTCATCAGTTGTGTTGTTGATTGTCAGGAAGACGTTATATGACACAGAGAGACCGAATCCTAGAGACCACAGAACAGAACACAGCCGTCAGGAACCCGATGACACCACTGGACCAAATCAACAGTTTACATGAGATTAAATAAACATGCGACTGACATTTCGAAACTATCTAAACTAACTGTGTAAAGTTATTGGTGCACCCCTGCACTGAGGTGTGTAACTGTGTGATTGTATTTGCTGCTGACTTATATTATGTAGAATTATTTAAGTCTGATATGTGTATATCTGTATGGTTCATCTTCTTGGTTTTCAGAGTGATTTTTAGCCCTTACATGTTGCAGATGTCTTAAAGGAATATTCCGGGTTCAATACAAGTTCAGCTCAGTCGACAGCATTTGTGTCATAATGTTGATTACCACAAAATTCATTTCAACTTGTTCCTCCTTTTCTTTAATAAAAGCACAAATGTGTGTTCCAGTGAGACACTTACAATGGAAGTCAATGGGGTCAATCTGTAAACATTAAAATACTCACTGTTTCAAAAGTATAGACACAAGACATAAACAATATGTGTGTTAACATCACTTACTAACCGCATCTGTGGAAAGTTATACATAACTGTACAACTATATTTTGCCATGAAACGACCGTAAAACGCCGATAGTTCAAATAATACCAAACTCTTTCTAACAGGTCAGTCCACTGTTGGGCATCTTAGGAACGCTTTCCAGTCATGAAAGTACAGTTCCTATCTACTTGAATGGAGAAAGACCGAAATCTTATAAATGATTGGTCAAGATTACGATTAAAGTACATATTTCAATTCAGCAATAAAATCTGACAACACTGGAATAAATTGTGCTTCTTTACTTTAGATTACGCTAAAAAGCTCAATTTCCCCGGCTTGTATAGCTAATGTGCATGCGTGTTTTAGAGTTGATTGGCAGGTGACATCTGTATATAAATATCTGTATTTGATTGGCTCTTTTACCTGTAAGGCGGGACTTCCTGTCTACATCATTGATCGTTGAGCGTTTCAATTTCTCCCATTCATTTTAACAGAAGTGGCCCGTCTCTGCTAAATAGTTTCTGATAACACACAAGTTTAACAGAAGAATTAATGTAAATGCTTTTATAAAATTATAAGCGTCACATTTCTGCCTTTAAACCCTCCAAAAATTGACCCCATTGACTTCCATTGTAAGTGTCTCACTGGAACAAACATTTGTGCTTTTATTAAAGAAAAGGAGGGACGAGTCGAAATGAATTTTGTGCTAATCAACATTATGACACAAATGCTGTCGATTGAGCTCAACTTGAACTGAACCTGGAATATTCCTTTAAATATAATGTCAGTATTACAGAAATAAACCTTGGATGTGCAAACTGCTGCTTTCTGATTACAGTGAGATCTACAGAGGAAGATCTTTATTCTTTAAACACTTAAAGCTGAAGTATGTCTCTTTTTCTGTGTTAAAATACTTCTATCCCAGCTTAATATGCAGAGACAACTATAAGAAATGCATATGTTAAATTTCTCAAAAACTGTAAACACTGTGTTTCTGTTGCGCTGTGAAAATTGCTTTGTTTGTTTTGAGAGACACGCTTAGACCCGCCCCGACAACATTACTCAACCAGTGGCGTGAGTTGGGGGCGGGACTATCTCTTTGTTTGACCAACGGTAGATGAGGGCCGTGTTCAGAAAGCTGTTTTGTTTATTTTTGCAATTCCGTTTGGTGGCGCAGAAATTACATACTTCATACTTTCCTTATCAATAAAAAATAAAACTGTTAAATGCTGTCACAAACCTGCTGCATTACTGTTTATTATTAAAGAGGTCATATCATCAGAGATCACATTTTCTTGATTCTTTAAAACAGAAGGGTTTGATGTACTATGCGACATACTGACTTGCTGAAAAATCATCATGATTGTACCATAACCATGAGCTAATTAATGGCTTTTTAAGAGAGTTTCATCTGGAAAGCATCACAATCTTATTAACATCTGATAAACATCCTAAAAAGAGCAGATTTCTCAAACATCTCAAAGACATCTTGCATATTAGCAATCTAAACAATATGACTTCCATACACTTTAACCCTTGTGCATCAATAAATAAAGGCCCACAGAGGACAAAAATGTCCACGTCAAAAAACTGCCACAATAATATTATATATTAATATTATTTTCCACTTTCACTGACTTGGATTTTTTAACCAACATCAGTCCTGATCATAACTATCAAATATTCATTCATTTTCAGGATTTTAACCCTTTAAATGCCAGTTTGTTTACATAATGCCACTGTTGTTTTTTACACACACACAAATTTCGCAATACACACAGACTTAACACACTCTAACATCAATACCAACACACACACACAATTTTATCTGCATCATTTATTCAGTTGGCCTGCAGTGCTCTATAATACAGCAAACAGAGAATAGGGGAAAAGCTTGTATTTGCTCCATAGGCTAAACATGAGGAAAATGGCGCCATCTGGTAGAAAGTATTAATAATGTAAATGTTGAAGCCAGGACTCCAGAATGAAAGCATAATATCATAGAATTCATGATTTTATGCTTTAATGGCACTGGGATCAAATATTGCAGTTTTAATGGGTTTCAATGGGGACATTTTTGTCCTGAAGGTCCTGAGTGTGACTATTTTGTGTACACAGTGTATTATAGATGTATTATAGGAACTGAGGTTGAAATATCAAAATACCCCCAAAAATACACACCTCTGGCAAAATGTATGCCATTGGCATTAACACACCCAAAATGAAAAATAAAAAGACAAAAACGTCCCAAAGGGTTAAATACACATGTGGGTGATGTAAGTGTATATCGGAGAATAACAGTTCAGTCATAACAGGTAATTTTCATAAATAAGTCTTAACAAAACAGTAGCAATAACAGTCTGTTTCATTGTAAGGGGTCAGAAAGAGAAAGAGAGTGGAGAATGGTCTTGAAAAACTTTGTTGCAAGAAACCTTGACTAACATTTAAAGTGGATTAAAAATGTTAAAAAATATTCTATATATTTGATATATTCTCTCTCAGGTCTCCTGGTAAAGTCGACTGTTGTTCTCTGTGTGTGTCTGTAGGTGGCCCTGCAGGTCAGCTCTCCTCTGGAACCTGAGTGTACAGTATGAGCAACTAAACGGCTGATAGTTGCTGTGTTTCCTGCTGTGTGTGATCAGATTTGAGCTCTGACTGAACGCTTTACCACACACCACACACACATAAGGCTTCTCACCTGTGAAACAAACACACACACTTTCAGATCATAATATTACAACATGAAGACTTATAGCACACATACATCACCCAGACGTCTTTTAGAGATATGTTTTGTTTCACAATAACAGGAATTAGATCAAATTGCAGCTGAAATGTTTTAAATATTTCACATTTATGCACAAATATGAAGTAGCTTTAATGTTGAAAGCTACTTTTATCATGTCCCAGATAGCACACGCACGTCTCCGAGATGTCTGTTTTAGATCGTTTCATCTGGAAAGCATCACAATGTAATTCACATCTGCTAAACATCTTAAAAAAGATCAGATTTACCATCATTCCTAATCATAAACGTCTCAAAGACATCTGCTGAATGTCTTGTAGAAGAATACATCAAATAAACATCTGGGTGATGTACATATGCCTTGACATGAATTTGGCTGAAAGAGATGTTGTGCATTAAGTAAATGAAGAAATTCAGTTAGTTTTACTGAGGATGGTTAATTAGATATCAAATGTGTGTGTGTGTGTGTCTCACCTGTGTGTATGTACGTGTGTTTCTTCATATCAGATTTCTGGTGGAATCTCTTGCCGCAGTGTGGACAAGGGAACGGCCGTGTGTCCGAATGAATCAGCAGGTGTATGGATAAAGTCGATGACCGCTTAAACACCTTCCCACAAACCTTACAGCCAAAAGTCCTCTCCTGAACACACACACACACACACACACATGCAAAAAGGCTATGCACCCTACTATACTACTATCTCTGCAGTAAGTACAGTACATCCGGAAAGTATTCACAGCGCTTCACTTTTTCCACATTTTGTTATGTTACAGCCTTATTCCAAAATTGATTAAAATTCATTATTTTCCTCAAAATTCTACAAACAATACCCCATAATGACAACGTGAAAGTTTGTTTGAAATCTTTGCAAATTTATTAAAAAAAAAAATGAAAAAAATAAATAAAATAAAAATCACATGTACATAAGTATTCACAGCCTTTGCTCAATACTTTGTTGAAGCACCTTTGGCACCAATTACAGCCTCAAGTCTATTTGAGTATGATGCTACAAGCTTGGCACACCTATTTTTGGGCAGTTTCTCCCATTCTTCTTTGCAGGACCTCTCAAGCTCCATCAGGTTGGATGGGGAGTGTCAGTGCACAGCCATTTTCAGATCTCTCCAGAGATGTTCAATCGGGTTCAAGTCTGGGCTCTGGCTGGGCCACTCAAGGACATTCACAGAGTTGTCCCGGAGCCACTCCTTTGTTATCTTGGCTGTGTGCTTAGGGTCGTTGTCCTGTTGGAAGATGAACCTTCAGCCCAGTCTGAGGTCCAGAGCGCTCTGGAGCAGGTTTTCATCAAGGATGTCTCTGTACATTGCTGCATTCATCTTTCCCTCGATCCTGACTAGTCTCCCAGTTCCTGCCACTGAAAAACATCCCCATAGCATGATGCTGCCACCACCATGCTTCACTGTAGGGATGGTATTGACCAGGTGATGAGCGGTGCCTGGTTTCCTCCAGACATGACGCTTGCCATTCAGGCCAAAGAGTTCAATCTTTGTTTCTCATGGTCTGAGAGTCCTTCAGGTGCCTTTTGGCAAACTCCAGGCGGGCTGTCATGTGCCTTTTACTGAGGAGTAGCTTCCGTCTGGCCACTCTACCATACAGGCCTGATTGGTGGAGTGCTGCAGAGATGGTTGTTCTTCTGGAAGGTTCTCCTCTCTCCACAGAGAAATGCTGGAGCTCTGTCAGAGTGACCATCGGGTTCTTGGTCACCTCCCTGACTAAGGCCCTTCTCCCCCGATCGCTCAGTTTGGCCAGGTGGCCAGCTCTAGGAAGAGTCCTGGTGGTTCCAAACTTCTTCCATTTAAGGATGATGGAGGCCACTGTGCTCATTGGGACCATCAATGCTGCAGAAATGTTTCTGTACCCTTCCCCAGATCTGTGCCTCGATACAATCCTGTCTCGGAGGTCTACAGACAATTCCTTGGACTTCATGGCTTGGTTTCTGCTCTGACATGCGCTGTTAACAGTGGGACCTTATATAGACAGGTGTGTGCCTTTCCAAATCATGTCCAATCAACTGAATTTACCACAGGTGGACTCCAATCAAGTTGTAGAAACATCTCAAGGATGATCAGTGGAAACAGGATGCACCTGAGCTCAATTTTGAGTGTCATGGCAAAGGCTGTGAATACTTATGTACATGTGATTTTTTTCATTTTTTATTTTTAATAACTTTTCAAAGATTTCAAACAAACTTCTTTCACGTTGTCATTATGGGGTATTGTTTGTAGAATTGAGGAAAATAATGAATTTAATCCATTTTGGAATAAGGCTATAACAAAACAAAATGTGGAAAAAGTGAAGCGCTGTGAATACTTTCCGGATGCACTGTATAGTCCAATATCAACCAGTGCAGAAAATGTAATAAGGAAGTAATATTGGCTGTGATTAACATCTCCTTCTTGACTCATTATTTGATCAGACTACTGAAAGTTTAGACATTTTTACACAAAATACAAATGAACTGTCGGCCAATTGCAGAATTAAACATCCAACATACTGGGGTCATGTGACGACAATATAGCATACTACTGATTGAAACATGCTCACTTCATATTGATTCACATACTATTAAAAGAAATCAGTATAAAGTACATACTATGCCGTAAGCAGTACGCCAGTAGTCAGTACTTGACTTACCTTCACCCTGAGTAATCCTGAAGGTCTGTACATATAGTGCTGCTGGACGTGGCCTGTGGAACCAGCCAATGGGAGAGCAGGCCTGTTAACATGTGACTTGCGCAAGTGAGATGCCAAACCCACCACAGAGGACAAGAGCTACAGAAAACATCCATTAATAAACCAGCTAATATCACTCTATGTATATAGACCTATGAGAATATTATAATGTGTTCTTCACAGTTCTGAGGCATGACATTCATACTTTGTATATGCAAAACATTGAAAGAACTGGTGAAGTTTTTCTTTGATTTTCTTTTCTTATTATGTGTAAAAATGACACATGTAAAATGCATCTGATTTGTCAAATATTCAGCATTACATTTGGCAGCATGAATCCTGTTTCTCTAACAGATACAGTATCTTTGTAATTTCAGGAACTCTAGTCATGAATCTCTCTACTGTAGATAAAACATTCAAAAACATTCTTCAGACGGAGTTTCTCACCTTCTCACAGAGTGAACACTCACACAGCGGCGTCTGAGCATTCATCAGCTGATGGCGACTGAGTAACGCTTGAATCAGACGCTCCAGATCTGTCTCACTCTCCAAAACGACAGAAGAGGACGACAGCTCAGAGTGAGACGTCTGACAGACACCACACTGATGCACTGCCAGCACACACAATAGAATAGAACAGAAAATATGATGCAAGTTTTAAATGGTAATGTGGTTTAGTAATATAATTACTCAGTATCTAATAATAATTTCATATTTTCAGTTTATATAGTGCTTTTCTTGCTCTCTAAGAGAATTTGGGAATCTCAAACAGCGTTTGTAAATAGTCAATGGAAAAAGACCATAATTGTGACTCATTCCAGATTCTGTGAATAATTTCTCTAATCTGATCAGTTCATGGGAGTCAGATTATATGAGTCATGAGAACGTGAGTTCTCAAGAGAAAAGGTGGTAAATCAGACGCCTGCAAGAGTCAAGTTTCAGGTATCATGAGTCCCGCACTGAATATCTAGAAAGAATATTCCTCTTGTGGTGGAATTATTTAACATTGTGCTTGATTAGCAGACAATATTAGCATCACCATTAAAAAAAGTATTGTGCTGATAGCACAGTCCAATCATCTATCAGATCGTTTCTTCAACTTCAGGACCTTTTTAGTCTCGTTAAAAAATAAATAAATAAAAAGTAATACTCTCACTATTTATTTAATTGGTCTAAAAATGTCCAATAGTGTATGTGCATGCATCTCAGGAGATTTATGGCATTTTGTCATGAAAATTCCACCACAGTGTCATTTCCAGCACTTTCTGAAATTCTGTATTGTGTTTAAAAGAATTCTGTGCTGGAAATGACGCTGGTGGAAATGACATTTTTAACGGTTTTCAAATAAAATGACTAAAGCTAATTTCATAGCTAACATTTTATATATCCTAAATACACACAATTAAATAATATTTTCACACTTTTTGAATAGTTTAGCAAAATGACAGCTTGACTGATCAACATATGTAATATTTCCCTTGATTTGTCTTTGTTTTGTCTCTTGGCTCTTCACTGACCATTTTGTCCGCTCGGTTAAACTTTATTAGATAAATCTGTGTTAATAAAAACTTTATTAGATGCTAAATGTTTTGGTGTTGTGGAAATGATGCCACAACTGTGAGACAATTGTAATTTTTGAAAAAGTGACAGAATGGTGATTCCACGAATGCGGTGTCATTTGCGTCCCACTGACTTTGCATTTGCCAATATGCATCTAAAGTAAATTTAAACCCCGTTTAAAATTAAGGTAAATGACCTCCATAACAACATACATACTTAAAAAAAAATAAGTTAAAACATTTAAAAAAACATCAACATTTTGTCATGTCCCTCCGCTCTGGGAATACACTTTAATTGAAAAATAAACATTAAAGTACTTAATTTGTAAACTTGTAATATTTAACTTTTTTTTTGTTTTTGTTTTTTTTGCTTTATTTTGTACATTCATCATTTGTTTTGTGCTTAAAACACATTTGGTCATGGATCATTTATTATTAGAAAAAAGAAAAATAAATAATACATTTTAGTTGTGTCCCATAATATTGACTCAACCGTGTTACCTGAACACATTCACCCCTATTAAATATTTGGAATTTCCACAATTCACATGCTCAACAGGAAGTGACATCATCTTAATTTCCTGAATGCCATGGGATGACAAAAGGTAAGTTTTTCTCATTCTTTTTTCTGTAATTTAAGTGATATAGTGATCTTTACAGAGTAGTTACTGGTCAAATCTCAACACCGTTACCTAAATTAGAAATTAAAGTAGTTTATTAATTACAAATAAATACAATTTATGTGAATCTTTAGAATGTCTTTAATGACCACATGGCATTAGCTTAGACAGTAGTTAGCCATATTTTATGAGTTTGCTGATTATATGCTAAAAACTCAACCCTGTTACTTTCAACCCAGTTACTCATTTAAGAGTAACAGGGTTGAATGATGTACAATGGTTTGTACAATGACATGGTTATGAATGAAGGAGGGCCAAAGTCAAAGAACACAAAGTCTTACTCTATGTTCAACCCTGTTACCCAGTGGAAAAATAAAGCACTCCTCTTTTTCAATCACATTTGGTCCATATTTTTTTGCTACTTTAATAAATAAAATGCTATAAAGATTTGTATTGAGTTGGGAAAAACTGTATTTGTTTTTGAAGTGAAATACAAATTATATGAATATGGTCATTATTTTGGAACCAATGTAAATTATTTTGACATGTAACCATTAATTTCATAAAAAGTAAGTTTATAAAGGGGGAAATATGTACTTTTTTATATACAGGGAAAAACAATATTCAAACAATTGAACACATTTTAGTAACAGGGTTGAGAAACATGCAACCGTTGTGCACAACACTTTAAATTAAATATTAAATATTATGCCCTGAGATAGGCAAAAACACTTTTTGAATGTCTAAAAGCATGTTTTCTTAGATTAAATGTTGATAATTGACAGAAAGTGAAAGACCTCAATGGCACCGCAATCGTAGAATCACAGAGAAACCATTGAAATGGTTTGTTTATTTCACTCTTTGTTTAGATGATCATAGTTTTAAACATGTAAAAATGTGTATTTTTATAATGTATTTTCATAGTTTAAGATTGAAAGTCTGGATCTGGGACAAGACTAAAACAGTCATATCTATACACTAAAGACATTTGAAAAGTACTCAGGCCTGTTGAAATTTCCAATTCAGTTTTAATGAGACCTTCATTTAACAAAAAGCTAAAATCAGGTTTTATATATATATATATATATATATATATAATGAACCCCTGGGACATTAAAGTGTCTGAACACCATGTATATGTGTGTGTTCCATGGTATCATGTTCATATACTGTGGTATTTACATGGTTGTCTATGGTATTGCCACGTTACCATGTCCAAAAAACAACATTGTATATTTTGCTACTATTTTTTGTTATCAGCTGGTCCACAGTGTGATGTAAGTACCTGCAGTCGAGTTCCAGTATTCAGCATCAGAGCTGTTATTGGTCCAGTGCAGTAATGAACGGTTGTTTCTGCTGGTGTCAGTAGGTAAACTGGGCGACAGTTCTATCGTCTCTGAGTGACAGCTGGACACCCATCCATCTTGTTGCTGATGTTGTGAGTGGGTGGAGCGTGAGGAGTGATGCCCCGCCCTCTTACTCTTCACTAGAAATGATCGAGGCATTTCATCAGATGAGGAGTTGGAACAAAACCTGAAATTAACACACAATAAAATTACAACCTATGATGTACTATAGTAGCCATATAGTCATAATGATTAAAAACAGTATAAAATCATAATCTTTAATATTATAGTATCTATATTGTTATAAATATAATTAAATAATCAGAAGTAATGAAGATAGATTGTATGTTTCTTCTACACATGTACTGTATATTATGTAATATTAATAATGTTAGATTATGAATTGAAAATATTAATCATATTTCACATTATAAAATGATCCAAATATAAATAAATCACTAGGTTGTGAAGATTATTTTTCATGCAAAAAGATTTAGCAAAGCCCTGACAGATTGTGTTTTGTGCAGAATGTGGTTCATTGCAATTAATTTGTTACATTACTTCTAAAGCTCACTTCATAAAAAAATTAACAAAATGTCCACACATTTGCTCATAACATGTGCTCTATCTGTTATAAATTCCAACCCAGAAATTAAATCGTAATTATCAACATGACTAAAATAATAAGACTCACAATAATAAACTAATTAAACTAAATAAATATTATGATAAATGTAACACAATTATTACATATAAAATTAAAAAAATATAATAAATATAAACATACATGTATATAATAAATATGTAAATTATGATTATTATAAATATAATAAAATAACACAAAGTTATGTGTGATGTACATATGTGAAAATTCATAACAATTGATATTATATTGAATAAAATCCAATCTTAACAGAAGTTATATGGAAAACAAGGTCACATTTATAATAAAGCTGATAATTTATTTAGTCAGACTCACCTCTTGATGCAGATGTGATTGTGTGTTTGAGTTGTGATTCGGTCCTGAAGCCGTCAGGTTGAGGACGGTGGCGTCATGGGCAACACAGGAAGTGTGAGAGCTTTCTGATGATTTTTGAGGGTTTTTGACACTGAAGAACCCAAGAGAGTCTCTTCACACATGAAAAGCCCAATCAGTTACGATTCATTCAGTATTAACTTAGTCTCAGATGTTTCTGCTTAAATTACTTTAGTAATTACTTTAGTTACTTTAAATGACTCATTGTTGTAGTAATCATAGAAAAAGTATAGAGCTTTTGGTCCTGGGCGGCTGCCCATGTCGCCCATGCCTAAATCTGCCACTGATCGCCTTAAATGCCCGGGATTTGCTTGCTTTCATATTTAAGTGCTCTCTTTAGTCATACATGGATACGTGTCATAAATAGGTGTTTGTTTGCCATTTAAACCTATCATATTAGTTTCATTTTCACCAGCTGTGCATGTCCCCTATCTACGCACCCACTGCGCGTGATCGATGGAGAGAGTGTGTGCTCTTATTCAACTGACCGTGAGAAAAAGGCACTTTTTGATAAAAACATAAAACAAGTAACTCTGAATAAACACTTGGATGTTCGCAGTAAATAAGTTTGTGTCTTACCTCATTTTCAGTGATCTTGTTTACATTCAGCTGATCTGTTCGCTGATGAAGTTTGTTATTGGTGGATACTGTTTGGTATAGATACACATAACTCGCTCTGGCTTTCAAGAAACAGGAAAAATTCCAGACTTTAAATAAATAACTAATTACATGTGTAGGACGTTTACGTTGTAGGGATGTACATGCAGATTTCAAATATAAAATCGGTGACTGAATGACTAATGTTTACTCGCTGAAAAGAGACAATTTTCTAATAAGTCAATAGGCACATAGGAATGTTTGCGCATAACAATATGGCGGCACAGTGGCTTCACTGATATGACGTCATGAGCAATCCAGTTCCATATATATATAGTGTGTGTGTGTGTGTGTGGCAGCGGGGGCGTGGTCAAGCATCCGTCCAGAGAGAGAGAAAGCGGTAAGGGCGCTTACACCTGAGCTAGATTATGTGTAACACTTGTCTCTAATTCCAGTGAGCACGGGAAGAGCGGCATATAAGCAGCCACGCCACCAGCAGAGAGGGTGAGAGAGTCTGGCACAAAGAAGGCCACGGTGCTCCTGAAGCTGAAGCTGTTTAACCTGTTATGTTTATGAAGCTGATATGTTTAAGTAACTACGTGTTTATGAAGCTGATGTGTTAAATGCCTATGTGCCTGTGAAGCTGATGAGTTTGTGAAGTTGTAAAGCACTGAAGTGGCCTATTGAAAGTCCTACCTGAGCCAGGAACAACTTGCTTCCCTGTGTTCTCCTTCCTGCCGGTTGTGAAGCTTTTCTACAATATATATACAGTGGATGACACTTGAGGTCTTTTTTCTCTGAAGGAGCATCTAAGAAACATAATGTTTCCATATGCTCTCTATTTCATCCCATTGCTGTCTGGAAGAAGCAATTGAGATTTTAAAGACATTTCATTTGTCTTTTCTATTTGAAGTAACATGCAGAAGGAGGAGCTTTGAGATAATATTTTCTTCAAATCATACTGTTGCAGTGCTTGAAATCTAAAACAAATAAGAACTAATGTGTTTTGTGGTCTGATGTCATTTAAAAACTTTTTAAGTTCTACAAAGAAGGTTTTCTTCTTTAGAAATACCATCTACTCATGCTGCAAAAAAAACTCAGACACCAAAACACTGATCTGAAGAACATTCATTGAAATATCAAGAGCTTTATTCTTCTCCAAAGAACCAAATAGCAACTCATCCAAAAATGGTTCTTGATAAGAAAAGGGTTCTTTGCCCAAGAACCATTGAAGAACTTTCAGAACGCACAGGAAATAAAAATTCAGAATCTCTTTAATACCTCAATTGTTTCTCCTAGACCGCAATGAGATAAAATGGAGATGTTTGCTGAAGTTTCCAGCTTCTCAGATGTTTCTCCTGAGAAAAAGACTCCAGTAATCTCACATGTGTCTCCTCTAGAGTTTCTGAAGGGGTCTCAACAATGTTACAAAGTCTGCTATCAAAAGTCAGAGATCTCAACATGAACTCAAACATTTCTCATCAAATTGTCCCTAAAGATAATGATCTATCCACATTCATTTTATAGCTCTAATCTATTAACAATTGACTAATTTGTCTCTATTTTTAGCCATCCAAAATAATTATAGGAGAAACATCTGAGACAAAGTTGGTGTTAAACATGACTTGACATATGAAAGAGCAACATCTGAGCAATGCAGGTCTTACCAGCCTTCATACGATCAATGGCAGAAATGTGGCTGTAAACTCCTGTAAGCACTGATGAATATGGATTAGCAAAAACACAGAATATTTAGCAGCAAAAACTTGACAAGCTCATACAGACCACAGAGTGGTGAACGCTGCACCCACATCGACCTTTCATGTGATTTCTCCACTGGTTTGGTTTGCGATTTCAGTGTGCACTGAGGACACATAGACGATTACACAGAATGCTGTGGCACAAAGTGACTGGCACATAAAAACAAAAAGTGAAAAGTGATTTACACTGATGAATTTAGGCAGAAACACATCATCAGAGACTGTTGAAAAGGGTTTATTATAATCTTCACTCTTTAAGGACTTAAGGCGGTTCTTAGGGGCTGGATCATACAGTATGGCTCATTCACCAAAACATCCAAAGCACAAAAACTCATGGAATTGGAAGGAAATATTAACAGTGCCGAAGCAGAGCTGAAGCTCCAAATGTCGTCTAATGGCCTCAGAGAATTGACCTGATTGATATATAGATATAATACTATTTTGTCGCAGAAAGTGGAGTTTTGGCTATTCAGGGCAAGACAGTCATACTTTGAGTCGGGGGACAAAGCAGGGAAACTTTTGACTAGATATATAAAACAGAGAGAGTCTCTTTCAACCATTCCCTCAGTGAAATCTGCTGGCGGTGAAATATTTACCTCAGCCACTGATATTAATAATGCTTTAAAAAATTCTATCTTGATCTCTATAGTTCCACGTCTTCGTCTACTGATGAAGATATTAGAAACTTTGTGGAACCATTAGAACTTCCTAAACTGACGACTGAGCAAAAAACATTCCCTTGATTCTGAGATAACCTTGGAGGAGCTTGATAAGGTAATTAAGGCCTTACCTACAGGCAAGGCTCCGAGGCCAGATGGTTTTGCCACTGAATTTTTTAGATCTTATGCTACAGAACTGGCTCCACTTTTGCTAGAAGTTTATACTGAATCATTAAAGAATGGAAAGCTTCCGCCAACCATGACACAAGCCTGGATCAGTCTGATTCTTAAAAAGGACAAAGATCCAAGCGAGTGTAAGAGTTACCGTCCAATTTCCCTGATCCAACTACAGGTTAAAATATTGACAAAAATTCTGGCTAACTGATAAAGTTATGACATCTCTTATACATATAAATCAGGTGGGGTTTATTTGGGGCCGTAGCTCTTCTGATAACATCAGGCATCTCATCAATATCATGTGGTCAATGGCGAATGAACAATCTCCGGTCGCTGCCATCTCACTTGACGCCGAAAAGGTGTTTGATATGATAGAATGGGATTATCTTTTTAAGATTTTGGAAGTATACGGGTTCGGGAATACTTTTACTGGTTGGATTAAGTTACTCTATAGACACCCGGTAGCGGCGGTACACACAAATGGATTAATTTCAGATTATTTTACTCTGGATAGGGGCACTCGGCAGGGTTGCCCTCTTTCCCCTTTATTGTTCTGTCTTGCCCTGGAACCATTAGCAGCTGTGATAAGAAAGGAGGATGATTTTCCAGGGGTGACGGTGGGAGGTGTGGCGCATAAGCTTCTGCTTTACGCAGATGATATTTTATTATTCGTCTCCAACCCCACTAGATCTATGCCTTGCCTCCACAGAATTAATAATTCTTTTTCTAAGTTCTCTAGATACAAAGTCAATTGGTCAAAATCCGAAGCTTTGGCTCTGACAGCGTACTGCCCAGTAACGGCTTTTCAGCCGGGCGCCTTCCAGTGGCCCAAACAGGGCATTAAGAATTTGGGCATTTTATTCCCAGCAAATCTGTGTGATTTAGTTAGTTCATTTTGACCCTTTAATAAAAAGGTTTTCGAGTGATGTGGGCAGGTGGGCTTCATTACATTTATCTATGATTGGGAAGGTTAATGTTATTAAAA
The DNA here is from genome assembly GCF_019703515.2 of Myxocyprinus asiaticus. NCBI lineage: Eukaryota > Metazoa > Chordata > Actinopteri > Cypriniformes > Catostomidae > Myxocyprinus > Myxocyprinus asiaticus. Next base: position 1,289,400 of record NC_059357.1, on the reverse strand, counting down.
TGAATTGTATTCCAAAATTCAACTATCTGCTACAATCTCTCCCTATAGATGTCCCCCTCTTTTATTTAAAGCAATTTAATAGCATAGCAAAGTCCTTCATTTGGAATGGTAAACATCCCAGATTACATTTTAATAAGTTACATAGGCCGATTGACAAAGGTGGGCTAGGCCAAAAGATTTTGTTTTATTATTATGCATTCAGTCTCAGACATTTGGCTCATTGGTCGCTTCCACCTGAGAGAGCCCCTCCCTGGTTTTGTATTGAACAGGAATTTCTTGCCCCTATTTCACCATTACAAAGCCTTTATATCAAACTAACCGGAGAAGTTAAGTTATACCCTGTTATCTCGCATTTGCATGCGGTATGGACAAAAGTGTCCAGAGTGTTTAAATCGGACATTTATTTAAATGCTGCTTCAACCATATGGCTGAACCTAAAGTTATGTATTAATAAGTCCTATATTAATAAGTCCCCTTTCTGCTGGTCAGAGTGGATTATGAGGGAGGTTAATACACTCGGTGACCTATATGAGAGTGGAGCGTTGAGATCCTTTGAAAATATGGTTCAACATTTTGGGATTTCCAGGTCACAAGTCTTTAGGTATTTACAGCTGCACCACCTACATTGTACTATTTTTGGGAGTAGCATACACCCCCCTAAAGTGACAGACATTCTGGGAGTGGTGATTACTGCTTTTGGAAAAGGTCATGAGGCATCAGTGTATTACTCCCTGCTAATTCAGAGTCTGGGGGATAGAGCTTCAACTTCTCTCAAGAGATTATGGGAGAAAGATTTAAACTTGGTATTGGAGGATGGAGTGTGGGCTAGGATTATAAAATAACATCAAGTCTACATCTAGAGATGCAAGGGTGCGCCTTATGCAATTTAAGATTTTAAATCGATTCTATTGGACCCCCTCTAGATTGTATAGGCTGGGTCTTAAAGACACACCCACCTGCTGGCGATGCCAATCAGAAGATGGGGACACAACCCATGTTTTTTGGTGGTGTGTTAAGATCCAAGAATTTTGGTTGAGGGTTCAGAGTTTTATGTGTGACGTATTGGGTACTCAAATTTAATTTTGCCCCAGACTCTGTATTTTAGGCGATGGGGTGGTCATTGATGTAGGGGATAAATGCATGAAGAATTGGGTCCTGGCCAGTGTTATGATAGGCAGACAGGTCATCCTCAGGGGATGGAAGTTGGCTGGAGCACCCTCGTTTCATGAATGGTACGCGGAGATGGGCAGGGTAGTGGCATTTGAAGAGTTGTCACATAGAAGGCTAGGCAACATAGATTTGTTCATCAAGAAATGGGGCAGCTATTTATCCTTTTTAGAAGGCTCTTTGGGGAGGGGCAGTGGAAGGAGACTTGTTGTTTTAAATGTGTGTGTTGCAACCTTTTTTTCTTTTTTTTTTTTTTGAATGTATACTTTTTTTTATGCTTCTAAATATTTTCTACTGTTTTATTGTCTGTTTGTATGTCATTATCAATTGCCATTTGACCACTGGGGTGCCTGTTTGTGTCAGGTGGGGGGTTAATGTTCAGGGGGAAGGGTTGTAAATTTATATAGTTTGATGCCAAATATTCTGTTTTTTTTATTATTATTATTATTATTATTTATTATTTGCTATATGAATCAATAAAAATTGTTAATAACAAAAAAAAAAAAATCTTCACTCTTTAAAGAGCACAACAGGCTTTGAAGTGATTGTCATGGCTGAAATAATTTTTATAGATATTTTTAGAAAGGATAAGGACATATGAAGTAATTATTTTAAAAAATGGTTTACGATGTAGCTTATGTAGTCATAATTAAAATGTCAAATACTGTCTTTTCAATTTTAACACATTATTTAACTGTATCTATAAATGGTCAACTTAAGCATTTACCTCTTTGTTTTTTCAGTTAGCTTTTAGTTAGCAAGCTAACCGATTAGCCCATTAGCTTAGCAAGATGCTTACTGATTAGCCTGCTAACTTAGCTAACCCTACACAAATTTCTTTGGCCAAGTTCGAAATTGCATACTACCTTACCACTCTTACTATTTCTGCCACAGACATATGACGCAGAAGTAGCAAGGGAAGTAGAGGAAGTATGCAATTCCAAACTCAGCCTTTGCTTTTTTCAGTTAGCATGCATACAGCTTAGCTTATAAGTGCTAGTTTAGCATACTCTACTCAAATGTACCTCTTTGTTTTTTCAGTAAACCTTCAGTAAGCTAAACGCTTGGCCCAAAAGCTTAGTTAGGCACTTACCAATTAGCCTGCAAACCTAGCTGCAAACCTAGCGTACCCTACACAAATGTATCTCTTTGTTTATTCAGTTAGCAAGCTAACAGCTTAGCCTAATAGCTTAGCATGATGCTAACTGATTAGCCTGCTAACTTAGCATACCCTACACACATTTTCTCACTTTTTCAGCCATCTTGGCTCTGGAAGTATTTTTCTCTTTAATTTTTTCCCATAGAGATTTCATAAAAGCCTTCATAAAAGAGTTTTAAGCCATGAACCAAAGCCACCAGCTTCAAACTTTAATTCATAGCAAAAAAGTATTTGAAAACTGGACTAAAAGACAAAGATACAAGACTGTTACATCTTTAATGAGGGAATGATCTACAATCCCATGAAGCATTGTGAATGAAGTAATCAAATGAAAAACAATGGAAACATATAAAATTATTAATTAAAAGTTGTTGATTATAAGTGTAGAAACAACGTTTTAATTTTTTTCCCAAAATATTCAGATAATTGCTAATATTTTTTTAGATATTTCTGATCAGTTGCTACAGAGCTTGGGTGGTGTGGTCCTTCACCAGGAATTTCTCTATTAAACAAATTTGTTTTATTAAGTTGAAATAACATGGATGCGGTCAGACAGTATTATGATATTTAGCCTTTTATAGCATTAAGGATTGCTGTAATAGTAACTTGCATAGGGTATGCTAGGCTAGCAGGTTAATCAGGAAGTGCCCTTTTAAGTTAATAGGCCAAACATTTCGCTTGCTAACTGAAGGCTAACTAAAAAGACAAAAAGGTGCATTTGTGTAGAGTAGGCTAGCAGGCTAATCAATAAGCACTTTGCTATGCTAATAGGCTAAGCAGTTAGCTTGGTAACTGAAAAAACAAAGAGGTAAATTTGTGTAGGTTATGCTAGGTTACCAGGCTAACCTGCTTCTGGGCGGTCACTGCAGAGCTTGTTTGCTGTGATTCTCTGATTGGTGGATCTTTCTCTTTGGGATCATGGGTAGTGTAGTTCTTCACCAGCAATTCCACTATTAAACACAATTTTTTTTTAATGAGGTTGAAATAATGCGGACTGATGGCTTCAACTGAAGCATATATACTTGATTAACAACCTCAGAGCTCACAGTAGGTCTGTCTTAAAAAGTTAATAAATTATCGTTTAAAATTAATACACCTATGGAGAAAATAAATGGGATTTTTACTTCTGGAACCAGACTGTTGCACTCTATTGCACTGAAATGCAAATTAAAATGACAATCAGATCAAAGCAAATAATTTATATTTCCATAACATTTGTGTGTGTGTGTGTATGTTTATTTACATACCTTTAATGTAGTGTATTTTAAGTGCATAAACACTGCATAGTTTATATATATATATATACTGTACAAACACACTATACAATAAGGCATTATAGTATATAGGCAAGGCACTGTAAAATAACTGAAGCTCATAAGTGAAATAAAAACATATGTAAAGCATTGTTTGGGGGTTTGTGGAAAGCTTTTGTTTCCTGACCCACACAGCTGGTGAAATCTCACTTAAATGAAGTTCAACTAGATTAATTTAATCTTGAATCCCCCCTGAGCCATAAGCCCTCAAAGCTACTGATGTTTATCATGAAGCTGTTCTCCTCATCTCATGAGGTTTTGAGGAGTGGAGGTGCTGCGGTGAGCGCGGCGGGTGTCTGCAGGTGGAGCAGGTGAAGCAGTGAGCTTGTGGGTGAAAATGAGCAGGAGCTCAGAGGGGTGATGGAGGGCCCCGTGGGCTTCTCTTCATATCTCTGTCGCTCTCAACATGTCTTTCTAGGAACTTGAAACACAACACACTGCAGGAACGTTTTGTAAGTGGCTTTGGTAAGACAGAGTCTGCCAGTGAAAATGCAGTTAATGTTTTATGACATACAGAAACATGTACATTTTCCCTGCATAGATACTGTTCGGATATTCATACATATTGCATAAGAAACGTTTCAACAGCGTTTTATAAAGATGTTCCAAATACTTCCCGTTTGTGGGTACATTTTAATATATGTCTGTTCATACTTTGGCCGTACATGACCATGGATAAATAATACATGCAAATGAACATAATTTTACTATGTGTTTTTTATATTTGTGACAAAGGATTATTATGATATTTAATACTAATGGCAGTAAAAATGGCTGCAATAGTAACTTGCGTAGGGTATGCTAGTGTGACGCTCCTGTTCTACCCGCTCCGTATGGGACTTAAACCGGCGTCTCCGGCATGGGAGGCAGGTGCACTAACAAGGAGACTAAAGCCTCTAGCGTCAGTCGCTAGCGCACCTCTTGAGGTCAGGAGAGTGAGGTTTATACACAATGCAAAGCTATCTATCAGCTGGCCATCGTTACACTAGGCTAGCAGATTAATCAGTAAGCACCTTAATAAGGTGATAAGCAAAGTGTTTAGCTTGCCAACTGCTGGCTAACTGAAAAATAAAGAGGTACATTTGTGTAGAGTATGCTAGGTTAGCAGTGTAATCATTAAGTGCTTTGCTAAGCTAATAGGCTAAGTGGTTAGCTTGCATACTGAAGGCTAACTTAAAAAACAAAGAGGTCAATTTATGTAGAGTATGCTAAACTAACAGTCTAATCATTAATTGCTTTGCTAAACTAATAAGCTAAGCTGTTAGCTTGCTAAGTGAAAAACAAAGAAATAAATTTGTGTAGGGTATGCTAGGTTTGCAGGCTAATCAGTAAGAGTCTCGCTAAGCTAATAGGCGAAGCGGTTAGCTTGCTAACTGAAAAAAATAGGTAAATGCTTAAGTTGAACATTTATAGTTACAGTTAAACAATGTGGTATTTAATATATAATTGAAAATAAATCAAATTACATTTTCATTAATATGACTATGTAAGCTCATCGTAGCATCGTAAACCGATTTTTTTTTTATCATTTTGAATCTTTTTTAAGAGAGTATCCATAACAATTATTTCAGCCATGACAAACATTGTTTCTGGTTTTTTGAGTGTTATATAAAGTCGTATTTTGTGCTAGGGGTGCCAAACAGACAAAAAGATTTTTGTAATCCACCAAATTACCATATTACCAACAAAACACTTAAAAAGTTGACCCCTTAGAATGTCACAGAACAGTGTGCACACTTTATGCCAGTCCATTATCTGACAAAAAAAAAAAAAAAAAAAAGAGCTGTTTAATGTCACAGTGAGAGGAAAAAGAGGACATATGACAAACAAATGTGTCACTTTCTCACGACCCACCTCCTGTTTCCATTTCTGTCTATTTTTGATTTTCTCCATTTTAGAATGACCATCATTGTCATTTTAAGTCAGTTTTGAGAAAAGCTCTAACAGTATTTATGTGCAGATAACACTTTGATATTTTGTAGTCTAATGAAATGACATTCAGACACTTTTAATGAGTTCAGAGGCTGCTCTTTCAAACTTCAGCTCTATTTCATTTAAGTATCAACTTGAGTATGTAAATGAAAGATGACATATAGCTTGAAAATGACATTTATTAGACCTCAGAATACCTCTCACATTTATTTCTCGGTATGTCATACAATCAGAATGATTGAATGATCTTTCTGTGACCTGAAGTTGAACAAACCAGAGGTCTGCGCCCTCAGCCTCGCATCATTACGCCATCTCTCTCTCCTTATCTGTTGGATTTTCTGTCATTTGTTCAGTAGAGTAGCAGATGTGTGTGTAGGTGTGAGAATCTCTGTTCTCTGATGTACTCAAAGTACTCACAGTTTCACTATGGGCATCAGGCGATGACATCATCAGCACCACCTGGAACCTTTGACAGACTCTCTGGCGCTGCCATCTACACGACTGAAACTGTGATGCAGTGGCTTCGTAAATGAAACGTTTGATATCTGTGATCTGCAGCTTAACAGTAATATAACATGCGCAGTTATAATCGAGCTACAGTGGGTTTTGTTCGTAGTCGAGTTAGAGGTGTAAACAGGGTCCAGAATATTTTGTGATTGAATCACTCAAATATACATCTTAATACCAGCTGCAAACATTGACTACACATGAGAGATGATTTATTATTGGTCTTGCTCAGTTTTAACAGGAGTTTCAAGAACTATGTCACATCAATCTGTCATAAGTACAAATCCATGGCTGTCCAACATCACAGCAGCATTTCTGCAGAGAAGATGAGGCCAGCTTTGTATAACTGTATGAACCTGTTGAAAGTGTTTTCACATGTTATACTCCTCAAGTGGAATGTCTTGTTTGGGGATTATATAACTGAGAACAGACTTCTGTTTCTCACCTCTGGTTTTCAAATAGTTTTTGCTTCAAAGTTTGTAATGTTGTGATTCACCTCTGAGCTGGTTGGTTTGTTTCATGGCTTAAAACTTTTTTATGAAGGATTTTATGAAAGCCCTATGGAAAAAATACATCAGGAGCTAAGACCACTGAAAAAGAGGTATTCTACTGCCAGGCACGTGGACGCATGTTTTGCGGCGTCAGCTCAAGATGGTCAAGATGGAGGTTGCGTGAGAAACCACAGTACTGCAGTATATATAGCAACATTTCTTATGCAGTGTGCAACAACTTAAGGTTAATTTGAGGGTGTGTGTGGTCCTGTGAAGTTCTCACATACCCCGCCCTGCAGTTTAAGAGTGAGATTGTGTTAAGAGTCACAGAGGTGTGAAACCACATGTACGGGTGAGATGAAAATGGACGCTTTTACTGTCACACAAACACCAGGAGGGTGGCACGCACTCGAGATGCATTTGCATGGTACCACAATCAAAATATTTCTCACAGATATACGAGAACGCAGCAGTGGACTATTTAGTATTCATGACTATTGATATAATTCAGTATTTGAGGACGATTGACCCAGTAACATCATACATGTGAGAAACTATCATAAGTAACAGGAAACTGCCAGACAGTGGAGAAAACTATATAAAGTCATCCTATGGCAGTGGCGCTCAACTGGTTTTGCTTCAGGACCCAGATTTTAAATTGGAAATCGATTTGTGACCCAACAGAACACCAGAATTGATTATCATAATTCAAACATTCCAGTTTTCCATGAAGTGCATTTAATATTCAGTTATCAACTTACATAGGCTGACTAGGAAAATTTACAATTTTGGTTTCTAAATGTTTCTTACATTTCGATTTCAAGAGTGCCATGGTGTCGGCAGTCAATAATTCACAGCACAAAACACATTGGGGGGGGCAGTGGTGGCTCAGCAGTTAAGGCTCTGGGTTACTGATCAAAAGTCGGGGGTTCAAACCCCAGCACTGCCAATATGCCACTGTTGGGCCCTTGAGCAAGGCCCTTGACCCTATCTGCTCCAGGGGCACCGCATCATGGCTGACCCTGCACTCTGACCCCAGCTTAGCTGGGATATGTGAAAAAAAAAAGAACTTCACTGTATATGTGCAAATGTATAATGTGTGATAAGTAAATCAAATTGTAATTATTATAATTAATTAATTAATTATTAAAATTATTATTATTATTAATTACACTGTGGTCGAACCACGTTTATCCACACCGCAATTGAGTCATATTTTGTTGATGTTTTTTGAGGATGAGTGCATGTCACACAACCAGTCCATGCTGACATTTGTGTAAATTGGCGAACTTTTACCAAGTGACAGATTCATTTTAGTGCTGTCAGTCGATTAAAGTATTTAATCGCGATTAATCGCATGATTTTTCATAGTTAATCGGGATTAATCACAGATTTTGAATGTGCTGAAATTTGACTCTATAAGTAAAATAAATATCAATGTAACAAAAATATATTTTAAACATTTTCCAAACAAAGTCTTCTAAAGTATAAAGATAGAAATACACCAACTCAAGTACACTAAACTTTTCCCAAATTGCGAGTTGGAGGTTGACTAATTTAAATAACTATAATATATGATATACATTATACAGTATATTTGTATTACATATTATATTGTTCGGCCCATGTTAGTGTAGTTTCACATGTTCATTTATCTTATGGTGGAAATTATGCTACAGTTCATCTTCTGCTTGTCAGTATTTCTCAGCTAAACCCTACGTGATGCCTCTCGCTGCCATGTGGAAAGTACACCCAAACACACTTATTTAAAGAGTTTATGTACAGTATATATAGAGGAACTTTCTTAGTTTGGGAAGAAAATAAAGAAGGCCAGGAAGTGAATGTACAGAATGCAACAGTAATGAGCACATGCTAAAGTCTTATGTTTGGTGTTTTCTAAACTTCTAAAAACAAAACTGCAGAAACCATTTTAGCAGAAAACTAGAAGTGTTTGACAGGGTGGGAAAAAGAGAAGCAATGCAATATAAACCTGTTTGAAGTGTTTTTATATATATATATATTTAGATATGAAACAAAAAGGTTTAACACAAACATTTGCAGTAATTGAAATTTGGGAATATCTATTAAGCAGAAAGAAATAATGATAAGCTGCCAATGAAACCTAACATCATCTGTGTATTCAAACATTACATGAGCTTACCAAGCATAAAAATCACAGTGTAACTTAAAAATGCTGTAAGTGATTTTTTGTCATGGAAAGGTATGCAAAAAATACTCTTACTCCCTGAAAGTTATCCCTGAAATAATGTCGTGAGATATCTGACCGGTCTCTGTGACAGCACTAGCTCTGTAAACAGCAAATAAAAATGTGTCTGCAGGCCGCGGTCTCTGTCACTTTCTGCCTGTCAATCATTTTGCCCGTTCTCATAGTATTGTAGTTGCAGCTAATTATTGAAACTTAATGACATTTTTATGGCATGTTGTTCATAACAGTTGTCAGTTGAGGGCGCTATTTTGCTGCTGTTGTTTTTTAACAACCGTTTTTGCATGTTGTCGGTCTCAATAAAGCTCATTTGGTATGTTTAGAGGGCGTGGTTTTGAAAAAGGGGGCGTGTCTAATTCAACAGCTCAGTCTCGTGGAAGTAGAATGGCTGAAACCGCTTACAGCACCATTAAGTTAGTTTGTTCTTTTCTGTTGAAATGTGAAATTATGTTTTTATAGTTCCTTATAAGATTACATTAATGATAAAGAGTAAACTTATTCATTATTAACATTATTTGCACATATTATTTGTAATCCCTTCCAAAGACCATTGATGAAGTCAAAACACTGTAAAAAATGTTTGCCTTTTAGTTATCATAACTTAAAATGTAGAATTAGAATAACTGCCCTGGATCAATATTGTTGAAATCACTAAAACATCTAAGTTTGTGTTGGCTGAACTTGTGACAAGTTATTAAATTTTTCAGATCAAATATAAAATATAAGTCACAAGAACTATGCACATCACCCTCACATATTTGGTATCCCAGCATGCACTGCGGTATGAATAAAAATGGGAATTGCAGTGTTACTGTCTTTTCTTTTTTACTGTTTGCTACTTTTATTTATGCTGTTGGTTTTTGTGTCTGTTGTCTCTTTCAGTTATTTGTTATGAAGCAATAATTCAAAGCTCATTACAGTACAGTGTAGAGTTACAGTGTGTGTGTGTTTGATGATGATGTAACCATCATTCTTATTTGCGTTTAAAGTGCTAAGTCTCATGTGTATCTCCCTGGCAAGCTTAAAGGATTAGTTCACCCAAAAAGGAAAATTCAGTCATTGTTTACACACACCTGTGTTGTTATAACCTTATATGACTTTCTTTCTTTTTCTGAACACAAAGGGAGAAATTGTGAATAAATGTTGTGCTCAGTGATGTCATACAATGGCAGTTTATGGTGACCACCTCTTCAAGCTTCAAAAGAACACAAAAGTATAATTCAGAAGTCGAATAAATTATTCATGAGACTCATGATTGTTATGAAAGCATACGATAAGATTTGGTGAGAAACAAACTGAAATCTAATGTTTATTTAGTGAAAATGTTCACTGACCGTTGATCTCCTGTGTGCGTTCATGATAGGACACGAGAGCAACAATTCACACAGCCCCTCGACATTGGGACGTTCAAGTGAAAACTCGTTTTGTTTATCTAAAAACAGGTCCAACACAGTGATAGTGACAACAGAACACAACACAGCTGCACACAAAACAGAGAACATGTTTAACTTACTAAACTTGTTTGCAATTTATTGTAGAAGAACTGATGCATTTCTATGCCCAGCCTTATTTTTTTGGAACTGGTGAATATTTGTGACAGACCTGAGGGGAGTGAGACCTCTGGCTCATGTGATGCTGGCTTTAATATACTGTAATGAGAACATTTTTGACATCTATGGTTATCAATAATATTAAATGATCATGTAAGCACTTAAATTTCAGTTTGAATTCAGTTAGTATTAAGTTGTTTGATCAAAGAAAGTCAAGTTTACTTAAAAAGACATAAAGCCCATTAAACAAGTTATATTGATTTAAGTCAATGTTATGTTCTGTTTAAACAAATTTCCCTCTTAAGTTGACACAACTTAAAAATGTTAATGCAGCATGAACACTTACTTTTTGAAGTTGAAACAACATGATTTTTATTTATTTATTTTTTTACAGTGAAGAGTGTGTAGATTTGGATATTGACAGATTTTTATTCTAGTATCTTAACAATGCATTATTCATTTATGGAAATATTTTCTGCTATTTATTTTAGTTTCCACACAAATGTTTCAGCTTTCAATAGAATACTCTAATGTGTAGGCTTTTTGTAAATCCCCAGCACTAATCAAGAGTAACATGATGAATCTGGTGAAACGGGGGTTCCCTGACAGTTCCCCATTACTGTAATGTTATGATGTAAGTATTATGAAAGTTATGAGTTTCTTAACTGGGGGTCTGAATAGGATTTGTGATGTAAATGCAAGAGCTTCCTGAGACTGTGGTTCAAATGGCAATGCCAAAATCTAAATATAACAGGCAATCTGATCTTTTTAGCATACAAATTATATACAAATTAATTTCATTATTTATTTTTTAGAAAAACTCATTTATTTAAAACTCAGGAGGTACTTCATGGTAATAATTTAGTTTATTCAGGTCAACTCATCACCACTTTCCAAACGATTTTTCATGTGTTTTATGTGCTAGTCTTTGTCACTAAACCAAACGTAAATGACAATAAATCAGGTGCTGTTCAAACACAAAACAATGCTCCTCAGTGTTCTAGCTCAGAATTACTGCATCATTTTTAATTAACAGATTAGTGACACCTGCTGTTCAGATGTGTGATATTACACAGAGAGAAATTTCTGCTCTTCAGTCTGTATTTTATGTAAATCTGGCCAGGGCAGTGGTAAAGTAAATGTGACATTTCAGTTCGACTTGACTTGCATTTAACATACAAATCCAGTGTCTGGTGGGTGTTATATGTTGTGAATGTGGCTACTGTGTGCAGGTTACCATGGTAATCTCAAAGCTGCGCTCCTGAGGCCCTTCTTTCTCTCTCTCTGAAGCTGGACAGGTATTGTTGAACAAACCGGCCTATACCGGACTTCAGTTGAAGACTGCAAGATTTTGAAGACTGCTCGCAAGTTTGGCTCTGGTGTTGAAACGCTTTAAACAAGTGGTCATTTATATCTTAAGTACATTTTTCCCACATGTAGATGAATGGATAACTGTTTTTTTCTCTAATTATTTGCTCAGTTGAGTTGTCTTCAGATTTACTTAATGTCTTGAATTACAACACATACATATTAAAATGAGTTGCAGGCATGCAACCTCATAGTAGTGCACTAGTGTTACAGTAGCCAGCTGGTACGTGATAGCTATGCAGTGTGTAAACCTCACTCTCCTGGCCTTAAGAGACGCACTAGCGACCAAGGCTAGAGGCCATGGCTTTTATAGCCCCCTTTGGTAGCACGCACAACTCCCATTCTGGGTATCGCCGGTTCGAATCTTGCTCAGGGCGGGTCGAGTAGGATGGGTGACACTGGTGATGTGACCCGGATGGGAGTGAGGTTTAGCGGGGTGAGTGTAAGGGTAGCCAGCTGGTATGTGATAGCTGTGCAGTGTGTAAACTTCGCTCTCCTGGCACATAGCAGTGCACTAGCAACCACTCTGAGCATCCTAGCAAGTGCATAGCTGTCAATAGCAACCACTTAGAACACCCTAGCAACCACATAGCAGCGCATATCAACCACTTAACACCCTAGCAGCAAAATAGCAATATGCTAGCAACCACTCAGAACACTCTAGTGACCACAAAGCAATGCCTTGGCAACCACTCAGAATTGTGGCAACAAGTTTTGCACCATTGATAAGCACCTCTCACATTTTTTTCAGGAAATTAAGATTTATCTAGTTTATTCAGTTTATTTTATTTTGTGTTTCTCCTGAATTGTTATGATTGAATAACCCACTCCATTTCTATTTATCCTTCACTAAAGGTAATGTTCACTCTGTCTGAGTTGTGGTTGGTTGGTGAGCATCAGTGCAGTTATAAGCTGCTGAAACCGTGGTGGGAAGTCTTCATGGACCATCTACTGGTGCTGATGTTGATGGTGTCAAGACTCTACTGTTATCGCGGGATGGGGTTGTGTGCATCCCAATACACTCCTCTAGTAACTACAGCTCCTCAGTGGAGTCAATTTCTGATTCTGTCTTCACAAGCACACCAGAACCGCCCAGGAGTCCTGCAAATGGTCGACGTACCAACTTGGACTTCCAGCAGTACGTCTGTCAGCCAAGTTTGCTGTCACAAGGCATTGCCCTGGTACTCGTGCTTCCTACCTAATGTTACGCTGCTCCATACTTTGGTGCTGCTGGCCAGCGGATGCTTTTGGTTCCACTACCCCCTCACTTCAGCTTGCATTGAGCACTTCCCGTCTCTTCTTGCCAAATGTTGTTAATCACCCTGGACAACCCGGGCTCTGTCTCACACAGCTAAGTTGGACGATGCCCACAACAGCTTTCAAGAAGCGGAACAAATGGTGCAACCCAAAGTTGCGGTCACATCTTTCTGCAAAACGTGCACGTCGAGTCTGGACTCTGGAATGGACAGCCCCCTGCTGGTGGGGACTGATAGTGCGTCCACTATCACTCAGCTGTCGCAATGTCCCTCTACACTCTCACACTGCTCAACACTGTCCACTTTGTCTTTAATGGAGCTGGTCCTGCCCCCTCAGATGGCACAAGTCACCTGGATGGCTCTAGACCAGGAGTTAAGTTGGATTGGAGCAACAGGGAACAAGCGAGAGCACTGTTTGAAAGAGTGCGCAGGTTTCAAGCTCACTGCAAGAACTCCGATATTATCTATAAGGTAACATTTTAAATATTTTCTGGGTCATTCCATGAAACAGGTGTTTTATCCAGTTTGACAAGTTGATTATAAAAGAACATATTTTTTACGATTTTAAACATTATATCAGGTAAGTAATGTGTTAAGTGTTAATTGCATTATGCCATGTCAAGCTAAATTAATAAATTGTAATATGTTGGAACATGACTTCAGAAAGCTAACAGGGCTAGTGGTAACAAGGTTGAAAGTTTTGAAGTTTAATTCACAGACACAGCAGTGAGATGTAGGCCTGCATTAGCTTGTGCAGGACGGATGAGAGCAAGTGACTGCACTGGCTACAGCACCTTCCAGTGCAGTCACTTGCTCTCATCCATCCTGTGCAAGCTAATGCAGGCCTACATCTCACTGCTGTGTCTGTTTGGTCTGCTGGGCACCTACGCTCTCTTCTGGATCTTCCACGGCTGCACTGAGACAGGAGAGGAGACAACTGTGTCCATTTAGTCTGTAGTCTCCATGTGTGACTGTTGAGTGCTTGATGGTTCTGGTGAACATACTAATGCATCTGTTTGTCAGTCTTTTTTGAGGTGAATTGCTCTGCATATATAGTACAGTATTGATGCACCGTTATATCAGCCAAATATCAGTATTGGACAACAAAAGCACTATCAGAAATCGGACAATTTCCTGTTAATCAAAAGAGGGGTGGAAAAACGCTTCGGACAATTAGTCTACAACTCGTGCTGTGTGTGAAAGAAAATGTATCTTGTGTGGATTTACTTTGAATTGTGTGACAATTACAGCAGAGTTTGTAAGCTTTGCACTGTTAGTATTTCATGAGGTGGAACAACTGTTAAAACTTTTAACATAACTAATCCGAAGACTTACCTTAAAGCTCAACACATCAAGGAATATAATGAGTTTGCGGCAGAGGGTGCTTTAGCTTCATCATTCACAATTCAGATAATGGAAGCTAAGAACATTCAAACAATTCAATCTAACCAGTTTAAAATACAGCCTGACAAAAGGTTATTCAGAATTTTCCCCTTTTTCTCCCAATTTGGAATGCCCAATTCCCAATGCGCTCTAAGTCCTGGTGGTTGCATAGTGATTTGCCTCAGTTCGGGTGGCGGAGGACGAATCCCAGTTGCCTCTGCGTCTGAGACAGTCAACCCGCACATCTTATCACTTGGCTTGATGAGCGCATTGCCATGGAGCCATAGCATGTGGAGGCTTCATGCCATCCACCACGGCAACCACGCTCAACTCACCACGTGCCCCACTGAGAATGAACCACATTATAGCGGCCACGAGGAGGTTACCCCATGTGACTCTACCCTCCCTAGCAACTGGGCCAATTTGGTTGCTTAGGAGACCTGGCTGGAGTCACTCAGCACGCCCTGGGATTCGAACTAGCGAACTCCAGGGGTGGTAGCCAGCATATTTTACCACTGAGCTACCCAGGCCCCCTACTAAACATTTGCTTTTTGTTTCAATGTTTTGTTTATAACAGACCAGTTACTCTGAAACATGGAAGGCATGTAGACAGAGAATAAAGTTATTGTTTACATTTCTTTCGAAGTTGAGTAAATAATTATGTAACGAACAATTATCAATGCCATGGTATAAAAGAGTACAACCCATGGAACGCACTAACACTCACATTTTCATTTGCATCAAACTAAATTTGGCATCTACCCTGATTAAAGTCCATTACAAGATCTTCAATCATTGTACGTGAGTTATGAAGGAAAATCTGATGAATTCTCTTTAATTCTCAGGTACTCCTTCGAGTCTGCGTGAGAGAGGATCCATGCTGGATGCACCTGATCTACATAATGACCTAGTGTTCCTCTTACACATGGCTGATCAGAACGACCCTCTGCTGTCCCAGTGCCTGTCTGTCTTCCTGTCACCAGTCAGTGAGACTCGACTGCTGGAGGAAAGTGTGGAGCGTTGCTGGGGAGCTGATCGCTTGCGGTCAATGATTATGTCTACCCAGCACAGGTGCTCTCTACTCCAACTCGTGGCTCTTCCTCATCTGCCATCAGCTCTGTTTACCCTCAGGTGGTGATGAAGCTAGAGACGCCAAACTCACAGCACAAATATCCAACATGACCGTGCTCAGGTAGGTATTTTAAGAGACATTTCTATATGTCAACATCAGGTGCACATTAACATAATTTTACTGACATTTTTAGTCTTTGCACATCGTCTGTTCATGCGCCTGGCATTGACTGTGCTAAAAGAGTATCACAAAACAATCATAGCACACATTAATTGAGGGCGTCTGTATGGGATACTTTGAGGCTTAGCGCTCGACTGTGCGTGAGATGGAAAGGCACGCTGAAAAACAAAGTATACTCTAGCCTTAAGAGGTTGTAGAATGAGAAACATAATTTAATCTGGAATCTCTCATCCCTCATCAGAGAGATGCACCTGCACCACAGTTCTGCAGCGGTGGAGCCTGGAGCCTTGAACACCTTCAGGAACATCTTGAGGCTCTGCATCTCACCCTCACCCAAGCCACCGAGATCCCCATCTGGGTTTACTCCCTCAGGAGCCTGCAAGAGCTGCACCTGACCGGAAGGCTGAGCAGTGAGGGTGGGATTGGGCGCGGCTTAGCCCTGGGGAGCCTTTGTCATCTGAGACATCTCTGCACCCTGGTTTTTCATGGCAGGTTGCAGAAAGTCCCAGGGGAGCTGAATGAGGTAGCAGGCAGCCTGCTAAGACTGGAGATCCATATAAGGGAACGAGACTATTGGTACTTACAGGAGAGGCGTTTAACTGGATTAGCAGAGCTACAGCTGCAAGGATGCCAGTTGGAACGGTTGCCATCAGCTTTGTTGGCGCTAACAGGTCTTCGAATCTTGGACCTGCAACACAACAGTCTGCGTACTCTAGAAGAACTGCTAGGACTGCAGCATTTGCATCGTCTGTCCTGCTTACGACTTGCACATAATCATGTGTTAGCTTTGCCGACGAGTGTAGGAGTGTTGCACTCTCCAGAGCTCTTGGACTTAGCACACAACCAGCTTCAGAGCCTTCCGTCAGCTCTCTTCACACTGCACAGATTACGACGCCTCCTCCTGGTGGGAAACCTCCTGGAAGAGTTGCCAGCAGAGGTAGGAGCTCTAACACTCCTCTGTGAACTAGACCTGGGCGGGAACAGGCTTGAACATCTACCCAAGGAGCTGTTTGGAAGTTGTGTAGAACTCTGCAACTTGAATGTGGTGAATAATTCGCTGGGCTTTTTGCCACCTGCTCTGGGCGGTCTAAGTCAACTCTCTCACCTGGATACACATGGAAACAGTCTTGAGAAGTTGCCGGTTGAACTGGGGTGCTGCGCTGGGCTTCGTGGGGGCAGCTTGCTAGCGGAAAACTGGCTGCTTCATACTCTCGACAGGTGAGGGACTTACTTCAGCAGCCCAGCTCATGTTAATCCTCTGAATCTTCATCACACCCTAATTCTGACTGATTTCCTACTGGAGCTTCCATTCTGCGCTGGAGTCTTGGATATAAACCCTCTCCTTCAAACTCACCTCAAACACTACAGACTGCTCTGAGGAAAGGCTTTATTGTTAGAACATCATTTAACTAATGTTACTAAAACAAGGCTATGGTGTTCCCTAGAAGACTTTTAACATAACATCCATGAATACACTGATAAAATACATAGTACAATTTTTAATGGAAAAAAAAAACATGTATTACATTTTAGTAAATAAAATAAAATAAAAACGCTGTGTCCTGCCAGACACGGGCGGAACGTTGTTATAGACCATGCGCGACATGGATGGGTTAAGCCATTGCACACCGTCATTATTTAATTCGTTCAAATAAATCATATAAAATCAAATAAATTATTCATGAACTGCCCAAAGAATTTAAAGGGGCGGCGTTAAATTAGAAAACATATATTTTATCATTAGATGTTAAATTTCGATTTTTAAATTCACTATTGTTTTATATAGAATTGTTCTAGAGTCTATAAAGTATTTAACGCAATTACAATAGAAGTAACTGTAATTAAATTACTGAAAACTTAAAAGAAGAGTAATCCTTTACTTTTTTCAATGAAAAAGTAATTTAATTACAGTATTTAATTACTTAGTAATGCATTACACCCAACACTGAACATAATGCATGAAGTTCATCATTTTAAATATTTTATACCCTGTGCATCAATTTAAACAATTTACTCAGAGGTCTTTTGAGGACAAAAATGTCCACATCAGAAAACTGCCATAATAATAATATATATTAATATTATTTTCCACTTTCACTGACTTAGAGTTTTTAACCAACATCAGTCCTGATCATAACTATCAAATATTAATTCATTTTCAGGATTTTAACCCTTTAAATACCAGTTTGTTTACATAATGCCACTGTTGTTTTTTACACACACACACACTTCTCAATACACACATACAAAACACACTCTGACATCCATACCAACACACACACACAATTTTAGCTGCATCATTTATTCAATTGTCCTGCAGTGCTCTATAATACAGCAAACAGAGAATAGGGGAAAAGCATGTATTTGCTCCATAGGCTAAACATGAGAAGAATGGCGCCATCTGGTGGAAAATATAAAAAAATAAAATTTTGAAGCCAGGGCTCCAGAATGAAAGCCAGTGATGCCAACTTTTAAGACTACCCTGGCAACTTTTTCTTCAAAAAGCACCTAGCAACAAATGTAGCTACTTTTAAAATTTATTTGGAACTTTTAGCAACTTTTGAAAAGTGACTGAAACGCTTTCTGGTGACAAAAAACATCAGCTCTATCATGAATGATGTCTCATTTTTCTCGGTTTTCTCGTGCCCACGTGTGTTTAAAGTTATATGACAGACCTGCATGCCATTAGCAGTTGGATTTATGTGCATATGGATGTTCTATAAAATATATATATATATATATATATATATATATATATATATATATATATATATATATATATATATTCAAAACAGCTCAATGTAAGGCATTATAAGGCATATAGGTCCATGTTTATAAATAAATAATAAAAAAAACATCCCCAACACTACACCTCTGCCTACCCCTGGTTGCTATTGCTAGGATAATTTTGGATTTTATCATTGGTCAATAATGCAGTTTAATTACAAAAAATAAAAAATAAATAAATAAATAGAAATCCCCCACTATCTGAATGTTTGACAAGTTAAATTAGTGATGGTTAAATGATTAGTAGTTAAATACTAATTGTTAAATCATTAGTTCAATAATAATAATAATAAAAAATAATAATAATAAAAATGGTTTTACACCTTTAAAGAATTGCTGTAGCTCTTTACGCCAGTTCATTTACATATGTAAATTTGACGTATTACGACTTTATTATGACTTCATCACGTGATTTAGCTAGTTTTAGCAACATTTCAGTGAGCCTTCGGCAACTTCCTGTGAGAAATATTTGTCAACACTGATGAAAGCATAATATCATATAATTCATGATTTTATGCTTTAATGGCACTGGGATCAAATATTGCAGTTTTAATGGGTTTCAATGGGGACATTTTTGTCCTGAAGGTCCTGAGTGTAACTATTTTGTGTACACAGTGTATTATAGATGTATTATAGGAACTGAGGTTGAAATATCAAAATTCCCCCAAAAAAACACATCTTTGGGAAAATATATGCAGTTGGCATTACCACAGCCAAAATGATAGAAAAAACTAAAATGAAAAAGACAAAAAATGTCCCGAAGCTCGCACAAGGGTTAATTATCTACTGTCGTGTCGTGTATCTGTCACCTCCACAGTCAACTACTGCGCAGCTACAACTCCCCGATTGGCAGTTTCAGCATCCAATCACGATACAGCTACATTGAAGAAGCTTAAAATCGACTTGTACACGAGCCAATGAGAATTCGCGTTGTTCAGGAGGCGGGACTTCCGGGTGGCGGTATTAAAAACTACGGCCTGCCGCGTGTGGTTTGAGGCAGCAGCAGCGCTAGTGAACTCGATTTCCACAGAAGGTATCGGCTAGTCTTTGTTGTTTGTAATTTTTTTAAACTAATTTTACACCAGAATTTTATATTTCCTATAATAGTGCGTGAGCTTTTTAAATGAGGTGTCCATAATTGTGAAGTGCGCTGTTATTGTCATTAGTGTGTTAGCTGCGCTTGCTTGTATGGGCTTCGATTGTTATATTTTCTTTATTGTTCTGTTGAAGTGTAATTGAGTAGAATAACTCGTGTAGACGTACATTATAGTGACCTGAATGAAAGTGAGTCGTTTATAAGGCCCATATACACTCGGTCCAGTTTCCTATGGACTCACACTGACACAGTCAGGACAATAACAAAAGACTGAGACTAGTTTCTGAGTTTGTTTATAGGCCTCTATGATGAGTAGGTTAATCTGGGCTTGTTTACTCATGTAGAAAGCATCAACAACCGTATAGTGATTTGAAAACCAACTCAAACAGGTTTGATCACTTTGGAGTGGCACAGGGGCGTAGATTCAAGGGGGGATGGGGAGGAGGTAACCCCAGTAGTTTAAGGTGCAGAGTGTCTTTTCAAGGGTATTTCTTCTCATCTTCATGGTTTAATTGCTCCTGTTATAATCCATCTGTCTCTTGTGTCTCCAGCATGGCTGAGAATGACCCTGAAAATGAGCTGTTGGATTATGAAGAGGATGAGGAGCCGCAGGGAGCGCCGGAGAGCGCCGCCCCAGTGGGCAAGAAAGAGGTGAAGGGCTCCTATGTGTCCATCCACAGCTCCGGCTTTAGGGACTTCCTGCTCAAACCAGAGCTGCTCCGAGCCATCGTAGACTGCGGGTTTGAGCATCCATCTGAAGGTAAGATTGCCTTGATTCTGGTTAATTGGGTCTGTTATTTTAAGTGTCGCTTGTACCATAATATTGACACATGTTGTTGTTTTTTTTAGTGCAACATGAGTGCATTCCTCAGGCCATCCTCGGCATGGACATCCTCTGTCAGGCCAAATCCGGTATGGGAAAGACAGCTGTGTTTGTACTCGCTACCCTACAGCAGATTGAGCCAGTGGACGGACAGGTCATTATTTAACATACATTACAATTTAAAGTATTGTATAATTGTGGTTTATGTAACATGCATAACTTAAGCTGCCTTTTCACCTCATCTGACAAATAATGATGGTCTGGAAGCAGAGGTGGGTTGAGAACCCAAAATCTTTACTCAAATACAATGACTTAAAAATATTAAGTAGTCATGTGAAAAACTACTCGCGTAAGAAAGTATTCATTTAATTGAATACTCAAGTAGCGAGTAACTAGTTAATCTTCCACAGATTACAGAAAGACACACAGGTTTGGAACAACATGAGGGTGGGACATTATGACAGCATTAATTTATGGTTGCACTATCACTTTAAGATGCTTGTCAGATTTGGACGAATCTGTCAATTTGAAGAGAAGTTTGGAAACCAGTTTTAAGTAATTATGGTGAAACAAACGTAAACAATGTCCCACAACACTGACGTGCACAGAACGGGGGCAGCAGGGGCGCAAGCCTAAGAGCCCTAAGAAGGTTTAATTTTCTTTATGCAAAATGTAATTTTCTTGAGTTTTGGAATAAAATAAGACCAGGACATTTTAACAGGTTTCGTGAGATGTGATGTGTATTCAAAACTATGAGTGTGAATTGACAAGTCTCGTCTGTTTAGGTTTTAAACCTCATTCTAAATTCTTGCTACTTTGATCATTTCTGACGTCAGCATTTATGACCGCCTGATCTTCCACATGCATTGGAAATATTACTAAAAGCATTTGTAATTAAATGTGTACATGCAGCATTTATTTCTACACATGCAAAACGTTCACTTAAATCAAATCTATGAATTTGTACCCCCAGCGTGCTGCTTATCGCTGTTATAACTATAAACATGAATACAAATGATACATATACGGGATTGTCGGAGATGGTGAAAAGGCAGATTTGAAGTCAACATGAAATCTGAAATTACTTAAAAATATTTTCCTGGTTTTATTGAATTCAGTGTGCATTAAGCAATGTAATAACTTTTTAACAAGTAAAATTAGTTGCAAACAGCTTTTCATGTTGACTTTAAATCCATCTTGAACATTTAGTTTTTATGTTTCTGATATACCGCTCTCAGTCTCCCAGCACGAAAACTGAATTTAGAGTGCCGATTGCCTTATAAAGACATCTGATGTGTGTGTGTGTGTTTCAGGTGTCTGTGCTGGTCATGTGTCACACGCGTGAGCTGGCGTTTCAGATCAGTAAGGAGTACGAGCGTTTCTCCAAGTACATGCCCACCGTGAAAGTGGCCGTGTTCTTCGGTGGAATGTCCATAAAGAAGGACGAGGATGTTCTGAAGAAGAGCTGTCCTCACATCGTGGTGGGAACACCTGGACGAACCCTCGCCCTCATCCGGAACAAGACCCTCAACCTGAAGAACGTCAAGCACTTTGTTCTGGACGAGTGTGATAAGATGCTGGAGCAGCTCGGTGAGTTAAACCAGAACACAAATATTACGTGTTTATATGAAAGCACTTACAAATGAGGAAATCGATTTATCATACCGGACCAACAATATTAGCAGTACCACAACACTGAATATTCTTTAACTGGTGCCAGATGACCACCTAATTCCAGATGTTTTTGTATGTCAGATATGAGGCGTGATGTTCAGGACATCTTCAGATTGACCCCTCATGAGAAACAGTGCATGATGTTCAGCGCCACCCTCAGTAAAGAGATCCGACCCGTCTGCCGCAAGTTCATGCAGGACGTGAGTGGTGCACTTGTTTAGTTTTAGTATGTTGTGTATATAAAGATTGAATGGACTGGTCTGAAGTGTTGTATCTTCTGTGTTCTCAGCCGATGGAGGTGTTTGTGGACGATGAGACAAAGTTGACCCTTCATGGTCTGCAGCAGTATTACTGTAAACTGAAGGACAGCGAGAAGAACCGCAAACTCTTCGACCTCCTTGACGTCCTGGAGTTCAACCAGGTGAGAATTCAATTTGTTTGATTTTCAGTAAACATGGCTAAATACAAATGGGTAATATAAACCTATTTAACAGAACTTACATGTATAACAACTATCAACACTACTGAATCACTACACCAGTGGTTCTCAACTGGTTTTGCTTCAGGACTCAGATTTTACATTAGACATCAAACAATCTGTATGTAATGTAGTCTGGGTAGAGCTGGGCGACATATCGAATATTAACGATAAAATCGAGATAACTTTGCTGATGATGTAAAATTGACCAATATCACGAATATGTGCTTTCATTTGGACATTAAGTTTCATAAAGAGCGCATCAGTAGACTAATTTCACAATCCTTCAGGGCTGCACAATTAAAATAACATCAAAATGTCAAGTTGGTCATATGTGATTTATTAATCCACAAAAGGCTTTGATTTAAAGACCGATAAACACTGTGTGTGTGATTCAGAACAAACCGGTGACGCGCTGATCTGTGTGCATGTGCATGACGACGCTCTCAGATCAGTTCACGTGCATTGTGAAATCAAAGTAATGAAGGTTCGAGCATTCGCTCAATTCCAAACATTAGTAACAGTTACAAGATATTATACAAATTTACAAATGTGGCACAGAATAACAGAAAAGGAGATTACTGCGTTTCAGGAAATGTAGAACATTGAAAACTGTCAAATACAAATCACCTTTTTCGGTGTCAAAATAAAAGCCCCAGGTGAAGTAAATACGAGAGCACTTTCGGTGTCAAAATAAAAGCTCCAGGTGAAGTAATTACGAGAGCACTTTCGGTGTCAAAATAAAAGCCCCAGGTGAAGTAAATACGAGAGCACTTTCGGTGTCAAAATAAAAGCCCCAGGTGAAGTAATTACGAGAGCACTTTCGGTGTCAAAATAAAAGCCCCAGGTGAAGTAAATACGAGAGCACTTTCGGTGTCAAAATAAAAGCCCCAGGTGAAGTAAATACGAGAGCACTTTCGGTGTCAAAATAAAAGCCCCAGGTGAAGTAAATACGACAGCACTTTCGGTGTCAAAATAAAAGCCCCAGGTGAAGGTGAAGTAAAAAGGACTGAAATATATTACTTTTGTACAACGCAAATCTAATAATCAGAATAATAATTCAGCATTATAATAATCAACCTGACATGTAATATAGTATTATGTAATGTTCAACTGGGGTTTCAAAAATAAGTCTGAGATACTATGTATCATTGTGTATGAAATATAAATAGAAAGTGCATATCGATGAAAATGATTGAATTTCATTCTCCCTTGGGTTTAATAAACGAATTATTCGATTTTTATTTAATGTCTTTAAAATATTTAATCTACAATGGCTGTTTGGATGAAATGATGGTTCCTCTGATTTAAAAAAACAAAGCAAAAACACTTGAGCCATTTTAGAGCAAATTATTATTGAGGTGTTTATCGAATATCGTCAATAGGCTGAAAAATATCGAGATATAATTTAAGACGGATGGCCAAGCTCTAAGCTTGGGTGGCATTTTCTTTTTGTATTGCGTAGTTTTGTTCATGTTTTTCAAGTATAAGTGCATGAATTGAGGGCAATTATTTTAGCTGTTGATGTCAACAAAATATACAGGAAGTTTTCCCTCTACCCTATTAAATGTTGATGAGCCTATTTATGAACCGGTTATATTTATTACCCCGTTTATTTCTGAAAATCAAACATCATTCAAACAGAACATATAGCACTGCAAAATCAGTTTCTCTGGATTTACTATTTATAGGTATGTGTTTGAGTAAAATGAACATTTGTTTTATTCTATAAAGTACTGACAACATTTCTGACAAATTACAAATAAAAATATTGTCATTTTAAGCATTGTCAACTGATAACAACTGGTCAAAATAAAAATTAAAAAAATGCGGTGTTTTCAGACCTCGAATAATGCAAAGAAAACACAATACTAATGTTTTAACTTAGAGTTCAGAAATCAATATTTGCTGGAATAATCCTGATTTTCAATCACAGCTTTCATGTGTCTTGGCATGCTCTCTACCAGTCTTTCACATTGCTGTTGGGTGACTTTACGCCACTCCTGGTGCAAAAATTCAAGCATCTCGGCTTTGTTTGATGGCTTGTGTCCATCCATCTTCCTCTTGATCACAGAGGTTTTCAATGGGGTTCAGGTCTGGAGATTGGGCTGGCCATGACAGGGTCTTGATCCGGTGCTCCTCCATCCACACCTTGATTGATCTGTCTGTGTGGCATGGAGCATTGTCCTGCTGGAAAAAACAATCCTCAGAGTTGGGGAACATTGTCAGAGCAAGTTTTCTTCCAGGATAACCTTGTATGTGACTTGATTCATGCGTCCTTGCTGAAGCACCCCCAGATCATCACCGATCCTCACATCCAAATTTCACAGTGGGTGTGAGGCACTGTGGCTTGAAGGCCTCTCCAGGTCTCCGTCTAACCATTAGATGACCAGGTGGAGGATCGGTGATGATCTGGGGGTGCTTCAGCAAGGCTGGAATTGGGCAATATAAAATATTAACCAAATAATATCTTGGCTGAATATCCGTGATCCAGTCAAATTCAAATGATGGTTTGTCACTCAAAAATATTTAAGTCCTTTTTATATAGGTTTTCAGTCACAGTACCTTTTTAATAACTTGTTTTTCACTATGAAAATACCCACAGAAGTTGGCATGGTGTTAAATCAGTAACAAACAAACACTCAGAAATGTCTCAAAATGGAAGTTAAATGTGTTGAATGCTGTTTCATGTGTTTTGTGTGGGCTGAGGACTGTTCATGTTGTAATTCTGTTGTATTCCTGCAGGTGGTGATATTTGTGAAGTCTGTGCAACGCTGTGTGGCGCTCTCACAGTTACTGGTGGAGCAGAACTTCCCTGCCATCGCAATACACAGAGGAATGGCCCAAGAGGAGAGGTTTGTCAACACACGCTTGTATTCCCTGCAGTTATTAACACATTAAACATGGGAACAGCCGTGAAAGACAGCACAGTGTTGGTTAATGGTCATATGTTATGAATCTTTTGCTTCGTGTACTAGTTCTGAAATGAGATCTAATTTTAATAATATTTGTCTAATGAAATGTCATTCAAGAGCTAATAAATGGCTAAGGTGCAAAATGTTTTAATGCTTGTTTTAATCATCTCTCTTCTCGCAGGTTGTCTCGGTATCAGCAGTTTAAAGACTTTCAGAGGAGAATTCTAGTGGCCACAAACCTGTTCGGTCGAGGGATGGACATTGAGAGGGTCAACATCGTTTTTAACTACGACATGCCAGAGGACTCCGACACCTACCTGCACAGGGTACGCAAAGGCTGCCACATTTCAGAACCATTAACTGCTGCTCTTCTGAAGATGCTTTAATGAAACCATCTTGTCTTGTTCCAGGTGGCTCGTGCCGGTCGGTTTGGAACGAAGGGTTTGGCCGTCACCTTTGTGTCAGATGAGACTGATGCCAAAATCCTGAATGACGTGCAGGACCGATTCGAGGTTGACGTGGCAGAGTTACCAGACGAAATTGACATTTCCACTTACAGTAAGTCTACATTGCTGCTTTTATATAGTATGAGCAGTTCAGACAGTACAGCTGTTAGTTTATAGAATAAGTCAAATCGGTCACCGAGAAAAACTGTCTTGAATGTCTAATCTCTGAGCTCATCTGTTTTTCACCATGAAAATGCTTTTGATCCATTCAACCCCTCATAAAGAGTGACCGCTCACTGCAGATGAGTTACAGGAAGTAGATAAGTCATCTCTTGTTGTTACGCCAGGAAATATTTGAATGAGTTGCTGTAACCGGAGGCTGTCCTATTCAAGCCCTTCCTCAATTCACAGGGAGATGATCTGTCAGAATTTACACCTGCTGTTGTCTGTGACACCGGGTGTATTTTCCTCTCTGGTGTCAGATGGCCCATTTTTGTAATGCTTTATTTTTGTGTATCCTGAGATTGAAATCTCTTTGTTTTGTAGTTGACCTTTCTCTCTTTTCTGTGTGCAGTTGAGCAGTCCAGATGAGTTCAGAAGTGTGAAGTACCAGCAGAACCGCAGCTTTTGGGTCACAACGGGATGATTGATGATGGAACCTCCATTTTAAAACCCTTTTTACCTCAAACCTACAATGTTTTTACTGCTTCTCTTTGGGGATCGGGCCAGATGTGTTTTACAACTTTGTCCTAAATCATGTTTTTGTTTTGGGTTTTAATGAAATTAAAACTTTTTATACAACTACAACTTAGACTCCTCTTGAATTGTGTGACAGATTATTTTACTCCGAGAATTACAACTCAAGTGAAACATCAGATGCATTACAGTAATGACTTTTTATGGGGGAAAATTGCATTAAAGCAGCACATCTAATTTTGGGATTTTTAAATAGGCAAATTGGTTAAATTCGAGAACTGCCGCAACACTCATAACGCTTTCAATCCATTAAGTAAAATAAAAATAAATGCATAAATGATTGTACATCAGTGAGCTGTTATATAAGCCAGTTAATTATATGATGAGTGGTTGTACTCTTGTCTTCAGAGGTAAAAATGATAGGAACAATTCATTTAAAACCATTTAATCCAAACAATAGTTTTCAATCATAACCAGTATGAAGTGTTTTATCACATGATGGCTGCTCTGTCAATTCTTGATAAACTATGCAAAACTGTCTTAAGAATTAATTCGATTTAATATCAAATGGGATTGATTGCAATGGTGCTTGATTTGTAGACCTTTGGGAATCTAGGTGTTCCTAATTGTTGAGCATTTATTTGATTGGACTTTTGTGGTGCTATTGGTCATACTAGTGGTTAGGGAGTTGAACTAACCGGAAGTATTAAAGCTGTACAACTCGTCCTTCAGGTGTTTTGCTACATACATGAATAATACCTCAAGATTGAAGGGACCCAATCCATGTCTAGAGACCAGAATATTTTTGAGACTTGGGGGTGAAGTCTCTGTCTTTTGACATTTTCTCTAGAAAATGTAAAGATTTTCTTTTAGTTTGAATTGAGGTTCATCTTTTTGATTATTTCTGTAGATTTTGGCACATCTGAAGATACTACAACCGTTCTATGACTAATATTACAGGCAACATGGCTTCTGGCTTCTGGCAGTTTTGGGTATTTGTGTTTTAGTGCCTATTCAAACCCTCATTCCTTTAGTAGTCTATAAACAGATGGCATGATGTCACCTCGGTCATCTTGTGTACCAATGCCAGGAGGCAGAAATAGAGACCACTCCATCATAAAACGCACAGACAACAGTCTAGTTTGCCTAAGTTTCAGGCATCACTTGGTAGATTACAGACCAGAATAGAGCAGAGTTTGAGAACTGTCCCACCCATTACTTTCAAATTACATGTTTACATCACATGCTGGTGTTTTTAACATATTTTTATTGCAAAACAGAGGGTTGCTGGGTTTCTTTATGTCCCCAAAGAACAGATTTGTAATTAGCTTGGAGTTGGGTAGTCGACATTTTGACACCAGGGTGCTGCTGTGGCTCTTGGCAAATGTCCTTAACTCAGATGATGGAGCCTTAGCTTCTCAAACAACCACTCCGCACGTTCCTCAAAACAAGTCAAGTTCTCTTGCTTGGCTTTACCGCCAGGCTCAATGTTGAGTCCACATGCAGTTTGGCCAAGTCCTTATCTCCCTTGCAATCGCTGGACGACTTCCAATGACTCGTTGAATGTCCCTTGTATTTGCCATCTGTTCCAATGAATTAAAATTGCCGGCAAATCCAATAATCACAATGGAGGGAAAACACCAGTCCATTTAAATGCTGGGGCTTGTTCCCCCATTTTTACAATCCTCTTTGTTGAAGTTCTTGGTCCATTCGTTCAGTGTCCTGTTGGAGCTTTTTTCTCCATTGAATGTAGAGACAAAGAAGGTCAGCATCATCTCACCAGCTGTGCAGCCTGCCCCTGAATTCATCACTGTTCATGGTGAGGGCCAGCCAATCTTAAATCGTTTTTTATATATTTACAACCTGGGCACCTTCGATGATGCACTTAGGACCCTCGTGGAACGTTGTCTAGTCTAAAGTCTCCAGTCCACTCTCAGTTAAAGTGATCCGAAACCAAAATTGCCCCTTTTTCCAAGAGGATTTGAGTTATAATGAAGGCTGTGGAAGCCTTGGTCTAGCTTCTACTCAGAGTTACACTTGGAAGCGCTACTCTATTGGGGATCTGCTGGGATTGGGGGGAAGGACAGGGAATTTAGGTCTTCTGAGAAGGAGATGCTAGTCGATAAACTTGTGCATGTCGCCGTACAGCCAGCGCTGAGGCGGAAGGGCCACGTCGTTCAGATTGCCGCATTCATCATTGCATTTGCAGGACTGTACAAACATGACGGCTCTCTCGAAGCGTTCGCCATCAGGACAAGCAAAGAGCACGGGGGCCGTTCGTGTGCGGCGGGGAGAGCAGCATCGCCCCTCCAGGCACATTCCGCAGTAGTTGGGCCGATAGAGACGGGTACTGCGGCAGCCGGCATAATGCAGACGCAGAGGCTCAGGAGACTTCTGGGTACGAGAGCACTTCCTCCCCTTCTGTTACACAAACACAGATTACACACAGTTACATCTTGTACATCTACAAAACCTTGTTTTGGAGGATTCCATAAAACCTTGCTCTTCACAGAATTGGTGATAAGTAGTAATTTAGCAGACACTTTTATCCAAAGTGGCTTTCAGTACACTTATTACTGCAGAAATCCCCTAAGAAAACCCTGGGGTTCAATGGCTTGCTAAAGAGCACATTGATGGCTGCTCATGGCTCGCTCCTTGTGGGTATTGAGCCCTCAGCTTTAGCCAGTACGCCACGCAACTTTTGTTGCATCACATATGGTTGGAACTGAAAAAGAGGCACTACTTCTACTTCACAGGCAACTAGAACAAAGGGAACACACCATAATACTGTTGGGCCTACCATTGCTATCATTTTGCTTAAGCAGGTGCTTACAGGTAGAAGCTTCACCATGACCTGTTTTAACCTTGTTACTACTAATAATAGCAAACTAGGAATAGAGGCTTGGGTCCAAAACCATTGAGATGAGCTGTTGAACGCTGTGACCAGTCATCTTTGGATAACCTCTTGCCCTTTGGTCTTCTCCTGCTGGAAGGAGCCAAAAGGCCAAATGATGATTATGAGTTTTAGATTTATGGCTGTCAAAACCCATGAGATTAAAGACCCTTCTAGCTTTTCCCAATTGTAACCACTTGTGTGAAATTTTGTAGTGCTGTAAATGTGCAGGTAATTCATTATATGCCCATCATTATAACCTCACCGAAATGACCTGCAGGTTAAACTGCGATGCACCTCATTGATCTCTGCCTTTTGATGGATTACACTCTTAAAATGGAATACATAGACTATCAATTAATTGCCAACAAAAGCCTTCATCAGCCAACTAACAAGGACATTGCATCTATGTGAACTTCTGTAGTTAATCCAGGATGAACTTCAAAGACAATTAGTCATTAATCTTACAGTTCATACAAAATCTTTGTTTAAACACTGACCCTTAACACTTACTTAGTTTAATAATTTTACACCATAACTTGCACTACACATAAATAACTAATATTGTCATTATATTCATGTTTAGTCAGAGGGGAACTGGCCCCCACAGTGAGTCTGGTTTCTCTAATGGAGAAAAATAACCTTGAATCAACATCTTATGGAGTTTGGTGTTCCTTGCCGCAGTCGCCTTCAGCTTGCTCACTGGGGTTATAAATATAATTATTATTTAATTACTTATGTTTATACACACTTCATAATCGTATTTAATCAAACTACACAACGATGAGTCTAAGACTTTACAGATATTACAGCTTCATTTGATTTTCTGTAAAGCCGCTTTGAAATGATGTGTTGTGAAAAGCGCTATACAAATAAAAATGACAGTGCAGAGATGGTTAGTTTTACCTTAATGGGCACAGCCATGGAACTACAGGGCCGAATGTTGCAGAGTCGAGTTTCCTTCACCAGTTTGCACTGAGTGTTGTCATTGGTGACCCGAGAGGACACCCCCATCCCACAGCTGCGGGAACAAGGTGTCCAGCTTGTAGTGTGGGTGACACATTGCCGTCCAGCTTGCTTCCATGCTAGGAAGAGAAAGAGAGACAGGGTGAGTTAGTACACAGGCACCATTCACCAAACAGGGAACAGTGACGCATAGAGAAAGTGATTACAGACTGCAGGAAAAAAGCTGCCGGACAGAGGCATGCGCTGTGCAGACGTTGTGTGTGGGTCTGGTTCACAAGGATCTAGTGGAAAAGAAGTGGTGGCAATCTGAACATAAGCACACACAGAAATGCAGGCAGGAGGAAGCACCACAGCTCACATTGGGGCAGATTGTTTATTGAACAAAAACCTAAAGGCAGCTTTTTGTAGCCATATACCATGCTGAAAATGGGACGTTCACACAGGATGCATTTTTGCAGTCCACTACACTATATGTTAATTGTTGGTCTATGTAAACATGCACAAAACATGATGTCTTTGACCCTTGTGAAAACTTTCCAAAACATAGGATGGCAGGGTAAGAGTAATTTATAATCAAGAGGAGAGCGATACCTGATTGGATGGTTCAGTAATTTTCATCATAAAAGCACTAACCAATTGGTTGGAGAAACTCTAAACCTAACCCTAACAAATCAGTGCTTTACTCATAAATATGAAGGACTCTTCCCCTTCCATCCTACATTAGGAATCTTGCGGTTTGGAGACCAGACCCATTGTACAGTGCAACATGTGCTGGTGACCAGAGTAAATACACTCAGAACAGCACACTCACTTGGCAGGTGCTTTCGACTATGAGGTTTTTCCCACTTTTTCTCCACTTCTATCAGTTTGTTGCCTAAGGAGTCTTGGGGCTTGGAGGGGTACGGCTTCAGCCAGGGCTTCTTGAAGATGTGCAGGTCAGGGAACAGGTAAGGAGGTGGATGAGGATGTCTGAACACAGGAGGAAGGATGGAAGACTCGCTGTGACAGTCCACGCTGAGGCAGCACTGGCCGGGCACCTTGACGAGTTGAGGGGCGGGGCATGAAGGTGATGCTAGAGGAATATCGGTGGGGCAAAGGGGCATGCAGCCAACGGCTCCATCAATACAGGTGCACTGGTGTTTGCAGCCCGCACGAAAGTTTTCTCCATTCTGATACATCCGGCCGTTATATTCACAAGAGCGACCTTCAAGTTTGGCTTATAGGTGGAGGGAAGAGAAAAGCAGGTGATTACAGAGTTCAGTTTTGGAGGTAAAAATGCCCTTCAGACTCCCCATAGCATATAACTCACTTTTTAGTGATAATGATGTAAACCTTTCAAGACAAATCTACCATGAGCTCTGAGGTTGTTATATGATAGTATATGCTTCCAAAAAAGCCATAAGTTACTGTGATTTCAACATTGTTTTGAAAAATTTAGAAAATCTCAGTGAAGAACTACTTAATCCTCAAGCGAGATCAGCCAATCAGAAGTTACCACTTCTGTGTTGTGGTGAGCTTTTGTAGGCTAGAGGAGGCAAGCTAATGTTTGTTATCCTCTTAATGTAGTTACCTACATATCTTGAATTGGGATGTTTTAGCAATGATGTATGGGATATATGGTTCAATCATACTCACGCAAGTATACCATCTTGTAATTTTTTTCTTTTTTCAAAGACAAAGCTGGTTGGTTTGTGTGGCAAGTGGGGCGGGGCCGAGCGGCGACAGTGCCGAGTGAGGCCGGGATGGATACCTGGGGCGGATTATTTCGCCCAGCTGTTGGTGATTGCAGTGTTTTGTTGTTGAGAGCTGCTGCTGAAAAGCAGAGCGACTGCGTGGTCAGGGAGCTGAAAAGCCACTAGGGTGTGCGATGCTGAAAAACAATGCGTGAATGGGAAGACACTGAAAAGTTTGAAAATATATGTCATACGTTTGGATGTGCACCCGGCTCCTGCTTCCTCCTTGCAGAGAGTTAAAGAACATGTTACAGTGGTGCCGAATCCCGGGAGTAAGAACAAAGCGGGAGCCGGGTGCACATCCAAACGTACATTTTTCACTTTTCAGTGTCTTCCCATTCACACAATGTTTTTAAGCATCACACACCCTAGTGGCTTTTCAGCTCACTGACCATGCAGTCGCTTTTCGGCAGCAGCTCTCAACCACATACACATAACTTTGTTGCATCTCTCTCTCTCTCTGTGTCTCTCCCGACTGCAGCTCTGCTTGCGGCTTTATCCCTCGCCCACCAACACTGCAATTACCAACAACTGGGTGAGATAATTCACCCCAGGTGTCCATCCCAGCCTCACTCCGTACCGTTGTCGCTCGGCCAACGCCCTGCTCACCACAGTTTGGTTCAAGGCTTACAACTCTTTATTGAAGACTTTTCCTAAATGCTTATGGATAAAATTAATGGGAGAAATATTTACAACATTGTTGAGCTTTATTTCTGCTGCCCAAATTAAATAAGCCAATCAAAAACTACAATTTCAGGCTGAAATACTCTTGTCATGATCAACTTAAGCCAGATGATAAACACCTGACAATGACCCTATGGGTGTGTTCATGATTGGTACAACATTGGACAACAGTTTTTTGATGAGGTAAGAATGGAGAAAAAGACAGCAAAGCACTGCTGTTTCTGGGGAGAACCTCCACAAAGTGATAGCTAGAAGTGAGAGAGAGAGAGACTCTATCCTTTGCTTTTATGAGAGAGGCTCTATCTATAGGACAGTGGAATTTTGACATGTTTACAATGTCGTTCAGCATCAGATAGTCTTTGGGTGTACTGAGTCACTCCCTAAAAACACTCTTTAGTCCAACTCAAATAGACCCCTTAATATAGAAAGTACCCCAGTACACAAAATAACCCTGTTTATGTGAGGAATTGAACCTGCATGGATTCATAAAGATAACAGGGAGAAAGACCACACTGTAGCGATTCTCTATATTAGGGGTTCTCAAAAAAAAATTTCTACTCATGTAAAGAAAACTAGACATTTGTACAACAACAATGTAACATTTGGAAAATGTTTAGATAATAGAAAGTACCCCAACACACAAAGTAACCTCTGTATGTGAAGAAATGTCATACTACTACAAATGTAGTCAAACTTCTATTTAGTTTATGTATTTTGGTTACTCTCCAAAACTACACTCATGTAACTCATTAATTAGTCATAAACATTACGTATTTCTGCAGGAACCATTCCTCATGTTCTACGGTCACTCACCCCGGCAGATTCCATGGAGACTGGCCACGTCGTTGCCATAGTTACACTCCAGGCCCTTATGATGGTCACAGGGTCGTCCTTCATGACAGTCTTCATTCAGCTGAGCGGCACACACCTTACAGCAGCCACACCCATCAGGCACTGCACTCACACCTGTTGGGCACACAGGATGCTCCGCAAGGCAACGACACACCTTAGGACACCTCGCTGCCACCTGACGAGAGAAAACAGGTATGAGAGACTCAACAGAGAGAGAGATTCACAGCTATCAGAGACTCAAAATGAGACAAAAAAGTATTAGAGACTGAGCAGAAAGACGGGTATCAGAGACTAAATGAAGACAGACAGACAGACAGTTTTAGAGGCTCAAAAGAAACAGACAGACAGGTTTCAGAGACTCAGTAGAGACATACAGATAGCTTTCAGAGACTCAATTGAGAGAGACAGACAGGTTTCAGAGACACAATGGAGACACATACACACAGGTTTTAGAGACTTATTGGAGAAAGACAGGTTTAAGAGACTCAGTGGAGACAGACAGCTTTAAGAGATTCAATGTAGAGAGACACACACACACAGGTTTTAGAGACTCATTGTGAAAGACAGACAGGTTTCAGAGATTCAATGAAGAGAGAGAGAGAAAGGTTTCAAAGACTCAGTGGAGACAGACAGGCAGGTTTTAGATGATCAGTGGAGACAGACAGCTTTCAGAGATTCAATGGAGAGAGACAGACACACACAAACACACAGGTTTTAGAGGCTCGTTGGAGAAAGACAGACAGGTTTCTGAAACTCAGTGCAAAAAGACAGACAGGTTCAGAGACTCAGTGGAGACAGACAGGCAGGTTTTAGAGACTATTTGGAGACAGACAGTGTTCAGAGACTCAATGGAGACAGACAGACACACAGGATTTAGAGACTCATTGGAGAAAGACAGACAGGTTTCAGAGGCTTAATGAAAAGAGAGAAAGGTTTCAGAGGCTCAAAGGAAACAGACAGACAGGTTTTAGATGATCAATGGAGACAGACAGCTTTCAGAGATTCAATGGAGAGAGACAGACAGGTTTCAAAGACTCAGTGGAGACAGACAGGCAGGCTTTAGAGACTATTTGGAGACAGACAATTTTCAGAGACTCAATGGAGAGAGACAGACAGACACACACAGGATTTAGAGACTCGTTGGAGAAAGACAGACATGTTTATGAGACTCAGTGCAGAAAGATAGACAGGTTTCAGAGATTCAATGAAGAGAGAGAGAGAAAGGTTTCAAAGACTCAGTGGAGACAGACAGGCAGGTTTTAGATGATCAATGGAGACAGACAGGCAGGTTTTAGAGACTCTTTGGAGACAGACAGCGTTCAGAGACTCAGTAGAGACATACAGATAGCTTTCAGAGACTCAATTGAGAGAGACAGACAGGTTTCAGAGACACAATGGACACACACACACACACACACACACACAGGTTTTAGAGACTCATTGGAGAAAGACAGACAGGTTTAGAGGCTCAAAGGAAACAGACAGGTTTCAGAGACTCAGTGGAGACAGACAGCTTTAAGAGATTCAATGTAGAGAGACACACACACAGGTTTTAGAGACTCATTGTAGAAAGACAGACAGGTCTGGAGACTCAATGCAGAGAGAGACAGGTTTCAGAGGCTCAGTGGAGACAGACAGCATTCAGAGAATTAATGGAGAGAGACAGACACACACAAACACACACAGGTTTTAGAGACTCGTTGGAGAAAGACAGACAGGTTTCTGAAACTCAGTGCAAAAAGACAGACAGGTTCAGAGACTCAGTGGAGACAGACAGGCAGGTTTTAGAGACTATTTGGAGACAGACAGTGTTCAGAGACTCAATGGAGAGAGACAGACAGACACACAGGATTTAGAGACTCATTGGAGAAAGACAGACATGTTTATGAGACTCAGTGCAGAAAGACAGACAGGTTTCAGAGATTCAATGAAGAGAGAGACAGATTTCAGCGGCTCAAAGGAAACAGACAGACAGGTTTTAGATGATCAGTGGAGACAGACAGACAGACACACACACACACACACACACACAGGTTTTAGAGACACATTGGAGAAAGACAGATAGGTTTCTGAGACTCAATGGAGAGAGATAGACATGTTTCAGAGGCTCAGTGGAGACAGACAGACAGGTTTTAGATGATCAATGGAGACAGACAGACACACACAAACACAGGA